>NW_025776366.1:0-226402 GCF_021130785.1 Homalodisca vitripennis
GGAAACATTTTACTGGATTCCACGTGCCTTTAATAAAAGAACCAGATTTAACCCTAACCCTTCAATCTAAATTAGCGAAAAATTATATGTTTTCTATTACCCTCTAGAAATACATAATCATCGATGTAGGTATGAACTGATAGGGAAGGAGAGGTATTGTGATTGTCCAGAAGTTCAACCATCTAGATAAGTGTCTGGCTTGTAATACAGCTGCAACCAGATTTTGATACATTAATGTTATTATATTTCTTAAAAGTCTTTCCATCTTGATTATATCTTAAGTTTCCTTCGATATTGTTGGACGATAGTACGTAGGTTTGGCTAGTACATCGACTTCCAAGGTTCTTTTGCATATATGATGTATAACTGATCTGAAGTTGTCGTATCCTTTTATTTTATATTTTATAAGTTTTAGATGAAATCGGGTAAATATTACGTTATAGATTTTGAATTGAATACCTCTAACTTATAGCCTGGTTTAAATAAATATTCTAAACTTTCGAGCAAATCTTTAATGAATTATTTTAGATGAAGATCAATACTTGGCGGAGTACGAATAATAGAAATGTGATTCTTTTATATTTATTCCAATAACATGTAATAAATGTATGGATAATGTTCCATGTACCAAAAGGACCTGCATACTAAACTCAACCAGGGATCAATGTCTTTTCAGTATAGTCTGCCTTTCCGTATGTGTTATTTAACAAATAATTGTTTTTGAAGCAAGTCAACTAATTAGCTAATCTTTAGTAAATTCTTGTATCTTAATTAGTGATTCATTGATCAGACAAGTGATAGACCAAAGCTTTGCGGTTTGAATCATTTCCGTTCATGGTCAATCACAACCTTCAGCTTTTTATCTAGTGCAATGAAACTAATTTCTTTTACTGCTTCTTTTGTGACAGCAATAAACCTGAAATCAGTCATATCTTATTTTGTTTATTCAAGACTTCTTCCTGACTTCAATTGCAAGTTAAATTCACGCAGAGTATACCATCAATATTAAATTAATATTTGCCATGATATTTACTGTTTTTCCATATATCACATTGTTTTTAAACAAGTTCAAGTCACTACTATTTGCATTAAATAGTTTTTTCTGCAAAATAATCTCATTTGGCTATCAGAAAATTTCATTTTATGTTATTTCTTGCTATATTGTAAATCTCCCAATTTCTGTTAATGATTCTCTTCGAGTTTCTATTTATTTACTGCAAATTAATTATTTTCTTCACTTCTCTAGGGAGCGTTGTTCCTTTGTAACTCTTACATATTGTTCGTGCGTAAGTATTATACACTTTTATTATATTAGTCATTATTATTTTATTAGAATCTATTTATATATTTTATTTCGTTAATACTTGTCCAAATGATGTCAGATAATTCTTGTACCATATGATTTACATGGAATCCGGAAAATTGTCTGTGACATCAGAACGTTTTTTCATCTTTTACTTATTCAATATTAACTAACAGTAAACTAACTTGTGGTCCGTGATAGGCTTCTCCCTGCGATCTGTTTTACTAGATTTATCAAATAAACCGGTTCCTTTAATCTCAGCCGACCTGCCCAGTTTCATTTGGTTTAAAATTTTAGCTGAGCTTGCTTTCAATCTTGAAAGATGTTTGATCAATTATATTACATCAGTTCCATGCAAAATTTGGCATAGGTATTTCGATTCACTGCTTGTTTCTGAAATAAGTTCAATATTATTGTCACCTTTATAGAGCACAGAATCAATTCGATAATGAGGGGAGAGAAAAAGATAAGCAAGTGTATTTGACATTAGGTGACCTGTGCGCCATATGTTCGCTATCACGGAGAATACAGTAGAAAGATTTTGGATGCTAGGTTCTATGGATAATGTGTGATGCTGATACACTATTCGCTGCTTTATGTACAGTGCGACACCTCCACCTACCTCTTCAGTATCTTCAGATAATCCAGATTTGGCATGGCGGTCGCAGCGACGCATACTGTACCCTGGTAGGCTGCAGTTATCGGGTGTGGTGTTAGAATGAAGACATGGCTCGGTCACTCCGAGGACATCAAAATCGAAATCAAGCATAATTGCATACATCGCTGTGAACAGATATTAAAAGAACGCATGTTTTATGAGACCGTCTCTTAGATTGAGGGTGCTCATATTCACCCTCGTTTACTACTTTTCTAACACCACGGCCATGTGATAACGACAACCAGAGCCATTTTGACTAAAGCAGCGGTCAGCAAAAACCTCTAGCCCAAAATCAAAGATATGATGTTCTCTGTAACAGTATTTCTCCATTAATTGTTTATAAAAAATCACCTTTTCATTATATTCTCATCTTTGCATTTTCATATCCAGCTCCAAACATTTTTTTTGTTTTGCAATTTTCGTCAAAGGCTTCTTAATCCAAAGTCAAATAAACAATGATTTAATGTTCTGGTGGTGTTTCAATTGAAACTATATCGTATAAAAGGAAAACATCATCTAAATTTTAACAATATTAAATTTCTATAATATATTGTGGCGTTTTAACAAGGTACAGCAAAACTACACGAAGTTCGTTGTAACATTATTTCTCAAATAATTGTTGATCAAGCCTTGTCAGGAGCAAAGGCTTGTTAACATAAAGAAACCAAACAGTGATATAATGTTGTGGTGGTGTTTGAAATTGCTAACCTTTCACCGTCTTTGTAAGAAGCGGTTAATTTTAAGCTGCTTGACTGTTTTGTTACACGTATTACAATATTCGTTTGTATATACGGGTATTTCAAAGTAGTTCACTGATTGCCAAACAAAACCAACTTAATTCGATTTGTAAAAAAAAATTAAAAAACAAACAAGGATCATTGTTTATGCACGTGCGACATTGATGTATTGCCAACAAACATGTTCCAGTCAACCACGCATCAGATAGCTATCTACGCCAAACAAAATCTGTTTTATTTGTTTGTATCTGACATATGTTTACGATATTGTGACATTTAAGATAAATGTTAACCTCCCACTGTTGTACTATTGTCAGATATTTTCCAGTATTATGTCGCTCAATTACTAACTCAATGTTGGTACCAATTCAAAAGTGTTTGTCAATTTTGCATTAATGCGGTATATAGGTGAACTAAATGTTTTCCTAAATTTTGCACTGCTGCCACCCTTAAATGTTTAAAGACAGAGATTGCTATTTTTAGGTTTTCTAAAACATTATCATTATTGATGATAAAAAATGTTCAAGTACGATCAGACAAAATGTATAATTTAAATTAAATCGTGCTGTCTTACGAAATTTTCAACAATACGCAAAAATTAATTATTAATAATAATAATTATTCGACTTAAATCTTCAATTTTACGCGAATATTAAAAAACTTATAAGAAAAAACGTGATATAAGCTATTTGAATAAAAAAAGTTATTGCATTAAACAAACAAATTAATTACACGTTTACCATAGGTTTATAGTTGGAATTGAACTGTAATTCTTAAGGACTTAATACCATTAAATTTAATACAATAATAGAACTTTAGGGAATTAAACATATTCCATACTGAACTGCCTAATGTAAGCTAGATTTAATATGGAGCTGTAACCTTATTATTTAATTGAAGATATTTTATTAATCTCATCAAAATTTAGTTTATAAATTAACTTTGAAGTACAAACGAAACACAACGACAAAAGTGGTTTTTTTTATAAACTGCTTAGCTTGTTAATGTTGTAAAACTTTAAACGCTCTGGCAATTATAAATACTGTAAGTAAAAATTACGAATGTAACAAAAATGAGATTTTAGCAAAAAAGTACACAGACCGAAAATTTTGATATCAAGACATGCATTTGTTAAATATTAATAATTTGATCAGGAAATTTGGTAAAATATGGCTAATTATACAAAAAAATTATTTATAAAAGCACAAAAGTCAACATTAAAACTGCATGATTTTTCTTCGATTAGGGGCAAGACTATATTTCAGTCATAAATAAGACTGCCTGTCTTTATGTCTGTCATTATTGAAACGAGCTGCAAACTATACATATTACACTGAATATCAGCGAACGATTACTCTCTGCTGTATAAAAGGGCACATAACTGTATAAGGTGAGTTAAAACAGAGAATATTAAATACATGCATTTAAAAGAATTCCGTTTCTCAAATGTGTTGAAGCATGTGTAGTTTAACTCTGATCTTAAAGTGATTTAATCCGATTTAATGGTCTATTCACGTATAATGTAACAAAAAAATTAGCTTAACATATAACCTTTATTAGAATAGGAACTAATTAACCCAACCCTCTCATGATTATAATTTTGTGATTACTTGCCCATATGCACATAAGAGTACATAATTTCAATTTTGGATTCTTTAAACATTTTAGAAATGGTTAATAATCCGAAAACAATTCTGGGGCTGTTTTAAAAGGTTTACAACCACGAGTGTATATTAACGTAAATCAAGTGAATGTCCAGTGATGACAGTTGGGGTGGGATTGATGTCGGAGCTATAAATCAGCTTGTGAGTGTACTCGTTGTGTATTGGCCTGTGTATTGTGACGCAATTGTAGCCGAACTGTAATACAGTTGTATCAGCGGTATAATGAATCTTTGCAGATTTTTTATGCAGTCTGTAAGATTGTAATGCACTTAAATAAACGTACTGTAACTGGTTCAACTGCAAACACATATAATAAAAATAACTGTAAGGTCGCTGAAGTTTAACTCAAAAGAGTAATGTTACTGATATGTGTTTATGCAATTTTATCTGCAAACTACCAAGGATTTTGAGCACTTTGAGACATATTTTGTGAACCGAATTGTATGCTAACTCTTGTAGGACAGTAAAATAATTAATGTAAGACATCTTTGGGAGTGCCGATGGCCGGTGGTCTAAGACGTTGGACTTTGAGTCTGAGTTAGATATAGCGCAGGTTCGAATTCCTTTCTGTGACCGTTGCACTTTTTTGTCAGTACCATCGACCTTGTACTGCATCGACTCTCCCCCTTGTTCTGTTTTGTAACATCCTCGCACAGGCCAATGTCCCATAAGGACGGACAGAATAAGGCTTAAAAGGGGATCGGTCTCTCCTTAAAAAAAATTAATAAAAAATAACTAAAAATATTGGGATTATTGGAACGTGCTAAAAATATTATATAAAAACGAATCTTTTACAAAATGTATCGTCTTAGTTTTTATCCGTTTTATTAATGAAATAAAACTGTTTTACTATAAATAGAACTCATTGAAAATTTATTTTTTTTACAAACAAAAGTCTACACAATATTATTCACACTCTACATGTGTGCCGTATAAATATATTGTTTAAGGCTCATTCAGAGAAAAAGAGATTTCCCGTAAAGGCCGTCATCTGAAAATTTAAAACTTTGAAATGTAAATCCGTGTGGTGCATTATTAGTTTATATATCTGATTAGTAAATCACTAATGGGATAATTAACCTTAATTATAATATAAACATAACAATTTCAAATGTTTAGAAAGTCCCTAATCTTCAAACTTTACACGAAAAATTTTTTCAGTACCTTATATTTTTTATGTTAAATAGTATATTATAATTTTTTTAAAGATATTCCATTATAAAGACTAAGGCCTATACTTCTATATTATTAATTAAATAAGACAATGCCGAAAAGTTAAGAGCTTGATTTACCTTCTGTGAGAATTTAAATGCTTAACACGTTTTATTGGTTGAGACTAGCTAACGAACTCAAACTATGTACAAATACTGCCTTAGTACAAATGCAGTAAGTATCTATTAAGATATACAGTATTTATCGTGTTCAAAATCATTTCCGCAATGTTATATGCTATTTAAAACTTTGGAAACCATATCTTATAAAAAAAAACAAACAGTAATATATGACCTAAAATTACTAAAACTCTGTTTTGTTCTACGCTATAATATCTAATGAAATCTGCATGAAAAATGTGTGCGTAGTTCACTAAAATAAAAATAATTTATATGCAGTAAAGCTTTCCCAAATTTTCTTTTATTTACTAAGATAATTGATTTAGCCAGCCATCATATAAATCATAAAATACACAGAAATTCAAAATAACAATATAACTGCCACAGAGTAAACATTTTCCTTGCCATTATCTTATTTGATAGGCAAAACATACCTAATTCAGGTAAATTGTCAATTGAACTTTTAATAAAACGTGACTAGTCTGCCTTTTGCACAAGTGGTCCGGTATAATGAACCTAACTGATCATTGTTAGATTAAAACATCATATGGACTAAATACAATATTAAATAGGATTTTATCATATCAGATACATATATTCTTATTGAATATACTCGAATTTTTATTTTATAAATGTTAAATTAATTTTATCAAACAAGAACGCAATGTGGGAATACACTAAAATGATGGATCTATAATCATAATTGCACTGTTTTGATCTAAAAGCAAATATTGTAGAATTAAGCTGAAAATTATGAATATATATTAAGAATTTCATTAAAGTTGCAACAAAATGCATCCGTAAATGCATAAGCGAGCACGACCAATTTAAAGTTAGAGTTTCACAAGCCGGCAAAAGCAAAAAAAATTGTCCCTTAATAGGGAATAAGCTACGTTATACAGATTTTACTAATTTAAAAAAAAATACTGACTGTTTTTGAATTGCTTAGCAATTCCAACGACACTCTTTTCAACGAAATCGTTTAAGGCCTAAGCGAGAACGACCACTAAAGATACGCCTTCACAAGCCTATAGTAAAAATCAACTGACACCTCTCAACTGTGACATGTACATAAACGTACAACTAAGCACAACTAAGTACAACTAAGGTGGAATATGGAGAATTAGTTTTAATGCACACCATCATTAATATTAAGGGAACCACAGCGATAAATATGAAAAATATCAAGTGTAACGTTGTCTGTACAGTAAAATATTAACCTGGGGTTCATACTCTTAAATAGTCAGTTAATTATTCGAAACATTTTTTTACAAGGTTTAGGAGTAGACCTTGCGCCCCTTGGGGCCCAACATGGGCTCTTATGGAGTTATTTTAACATGGGCTCTTATGGCCATATTTTAGAAATTTTCTCTTATGGGAGATACATTTCGGTGTTTCCTAACCACAGACTTTTCCAACGACTTATCTCAACCTAGACTTCCAGACTTCCTGTTTTCCGACGACTTATCTCAACCTAGACTTCCTGTTTGTCACACACCTCTGACTTTCTGCACTGCTTAACCACCCGTCCACTGGTTCCGTATCAACGCCTATTGACACTCACCTTTTTGAGAGTCTTAACACCCGCAACCGCGTATCTGATGGCTCCTATCGGAGTCCGACACTGTCCTAATGCCTCCCGTACTCAGAGCCAGGCGTAACGCCCAAACCTGGATTTTGACCGCCTAACCTTTTACCGGCCATGCACGACATATTCCGTCACCCATCTTTTTGAGTACCGGAACGCATGAAAAACCACACCCACATTTCTAACGGCCCCTGCCCAAACATTTCGAATGCCTCCAATACTTAGGGCTCTTAACCACACTGTTATTTCTAACAATTCACTCCAGGACCTAACCGCCATCTATACCCCCGTCTCTTGCAGACCCACACATGAACAGTTCCTCACAGGGTTCCAACTTATACCCAAATCGGTACTCTGACCGCCTACCTTTTATCGATGAATGATGAAATTTTAACCGTGTGCTCGCACCCTGCCGAGACCCTACACTTTTCGATTGCAGTAACTCCTAGCCGAGCGTAACGCTCATACCCGGATTTTGACAATTTTACAGTCCAATGTACCACATAGGCCTGCAATCGCCCGTCTCCTGGACATGCTAAGACCTACTTTTCTAACGGATCCTACAGAAACCTCACACTATCCTATTACCTCTCATACCTCGGCTCTTAACCACGGATATTGCACATACTATGATTTCTCACTCCCCGACCTTTACGTGTGTATACGCCTACAGCCTCCCACCTCTCGCGTGTACCCAAGCGTCTTCGGCCCTCATCCGCACCCTACCGAGGCCCCACACTTTCCACTCCTAGCCGAGCGTATCGCTCATACCCGGATTTTTACCATTTTACAGTCCAATGTACCACATAGGCCTGCAATAGTCCGTCTCCTGCACATGCTAAGACCTACTTTTCTAACGGATCCTGCAGAGGCTTCACAATTTCCTATTGTCTCCCATACCTCGGCTCTTAACTACGGATATTGCACGTACTATGACTTCTAACTCCCCGACCTTTACGTGTGTATACGCCTACAACCTCCCACCTCTCTCGTGTACCCAAGCGTCTTCAGGCCCTCACCCTCACACTGACGGGACAACAACACTTTCCAAATGCCTCCCGTACACTTACCCAGGGGTATCACCCATACCCAATTTTAGACCACCTACACATTACCGACTAGTATCCACAAAGTCCAACATGCATCCATATATGTCGTTCACCACGTCTCTTAGCCCTTACACATACTCCACGACTCCACACTGTAAAGTGTTTACTACGCGTAGCGTCACATTCGAAAATTGTCTACCCACCATTAATACCCTGTACTGGTTCCCACACGTTTAGTTAACACCAAAAGTTCTTTTGTACGTAATTGAAATAGCTGTATAATAAAATAATCTTAAATTTTTACTCGTGGTCAGCACTCACAACATAATTCAATAGTAGTACACATCTGAAGGAAGCGTTACAACGAACGTTCGGCCACAACCAACGGATGTGGTGGGTTATAATTACATTTATTTTCTCTCTATGTATGTCTCAGGATTTGTAATAGAATTTTTAACGTTGTGATTGGTGAAAATGTAGTTTTTTTAACATGTTAGAGTATTAATTTTTTGTTTCTTAAATCCAAACGGTACAGTATCGTAGGGTCCTTCGAGTCTCCTTTTGGGTCCTGTAATTTTAAAAGACTTCGTTTCTTTGACTGTAACAATGTCTTTGTCCTTGGTTCGTCTTATTCTGTTCTCTTCGATGTCCATTGAGTCAAATGAATTACTCAGAACTAATGCTTTCAATGTTTCGAAATTTAATTTTTCACTAGTTTTTTAAATTTAGAGTAAGGCCTTTTATTTTACAAACTTCAACTAGTACGTTTTTATTTGTTGACCAGACAAGATAGGCGTAGGTCTTGGGGCCTCCGGAAACAAATTCTACTATGTATGTGACCCTGGACCATAGTCAGCCAACTCGTCGGTCATTTCGCCCAAGTAGTCCCCTGTGGGAACCTTGTGCGTACTCTCCCTGTGTACGTAAAGGACACTGTCTGTATCATAGTAAAGAACTTGCCTCCCTAACTTTTCTAAGTGTTCATACAATTTTAATCGAGCATGTGACGTTGTAAATGCTGCAACCACAACATTCACTGTCCTTAGGGCCTCTGCGGCTTCTTCAATATGCTGCCAGTTTACAATTAGTACAGTATCGTTAATAATTTGAGTAGTATTTACATCTATTTCAGGGTTGGACAGCAACTGAAAGTATTCAAAAGGGTCTCTTATGATTGATGTTTTTGTCTGATTTTCCCTTTGACCAAATTTACCCCAGAAAGAATTCAACATCAATTTAGCAAGGGAGCGAAGACCTCCGTTCTTTTCAATTTTGAAAGGGTCAAGTCTGACACCTTCGTGTTCATAATAATTTTGAACGTACTTAGCCTTGTCCTCTTCAGTGAGGCACCAAGAGGGGTAACCCGATGCCTCATGTTTAATCTTGAGAAATTTGTTAATAAAATCCGTTTTAAAAAGACCACCGTCTTCGTAAGTAATAATTTTATAATCCCAAAGCTCGTACATTTCTAAAATTGTTGTATCCTTTTTCTACAGCCTTGCGTATTTCCTGCATTGTCCATGTCCCTGTCAATGCTCTTTCTTCGATGTTATGGTTACAGTCTGTGTTTAGCATTTCTAGACCACATGTACGGCATAAAACAAACATTAATTTATTGTTCATTGCGTGCTGGAAGGACGGGGTGGTACAAATTTAGTGGAGGCAATACTTTACATTTCATGAGACCTTCGGCCTCCATGCCCTCTTTCTCTACACTCCTTGTCCCCTACATATATTTTTGGATATGATAAAACATAAGGAGAAAACTTATTGACAAACGGGTACAAGGAGCAAACGTCTACATACTGAATGTTTCCCCGTCCCCGCACTTGTGATAAGATTTTGCATTGCCTGTCCTTCCCCCGAAGAAGGCATCTCTGGGATTGAGTGGGAGTGTGCTTAGAATGGGGAGAAAATTTAGATAATCCAATTGTTGCTCTTTTCTTTAAATGATTGAATTTACAATCCCACATTTCAATTACTTCATAGTCAGATGCTCGGAGACGAGCCATTTTAGATTTGGTTCTCTCGAACCTTAAGTGCAGGGAGTCGGAAGGGTCCTCTTTGAGTGGTTCTTCTCTATTAAATGGAAAACATTTTGGGCACCCATGGAAATAACAGCCCTGAAATTCATAGATTCGTTCTCCGTCAAAACCGTCTACTTTTAATCCCTCGATTTTAACTTCTCTGTCCCTCCCCGCATGCTGAATGCGGACACTACGCTGTTCTTCCTTCCAGCTCAGCCATTGTAAAGCAATAGGCGATTGGTTATCAACCATACGGTATCCGTTTTTAGGAACCAGGCCAATAGTGTTGGGTTTTAAGAAATTCCGTCTAAACACCAGATTACAGGCGCTGGCAATGGTGACGGCTTCCATGAACGGATCTACATTACATTCTTTCAAAAACATGTTTCTAAACTTAATACACGCTTGCGCCAGTACCTCCACATCGGAGATACAGTACTCGACCAACTCTTTTTTAAAGTAAAACAACATTATTTTGGTTAGGTTGGTCGTTGTGCCAATTTTCAAAATCTTTGTAAGTCTTTTCAAACATTGATTCAGGGCAATAGTACTCCTTGGGTGGTATGGGGCCTACAGAATTTTGGTTTGCCAAAGTGTTGAAAAGATGAGGGAAGTAACCCTTCTTCTTCTCCGGGGGGAGATCAAAGGCTTTGGGTAGTGCAGAGAGGGCCATGGGGAAATAATTTAGCGAATCGATAAATCTGACGTTATCCAGTTCCATAAGAATGACTTTAGTGCCACGCATAATTAGCTCTGGAGTGAATTTTGTTTGTTCGAGAACGTACTTTAACAGAAATTGAAAATCAAAACCCTGACCATTATGAGCCATTACACATATATTTCTGAATTTTTTTCTCTCCTCCATTACGTAATTCATAAATTGATTCACAGCATCACTATCAAAGATCTTTGTTCGGTCTTTGCACATTTCACAAGATTTACCATTAATGCATTTCCAAAAAAAATTGTTGAGAAACACAAAGGTTAACTTTATGAACTCTAGATTCTTCCGTTAAAATTTCATCTTGACGGGTCTCTAAATCAAAGAAAATGAAAAGAAAGTCTTTGGTTTTTGGTTTGTTTGTGTCGACCCGCATGTAACATTGATGGTTTGGGGGCATGAAATCGTTACAAATTTTGCAAAAAAACTTCACCACACACATGTTTTGACTAACGGTTGTTCAAAAACACAAGTCTTTGGCACTGTAAGCATTTTTTTACGGACTTACAACGTTCACTCTTATGAGCCGCAAAACAGTTCTGATTTTTCATGGTCATGTTACAGTCAGGGCAAAAAAGTCCCCCATGCTCCTCTTTACACGGTGGAGATAGGGTCTGACACGCAGGACAGATATTTGAACACCTGTGTACAACTTTGTGGTCGTAAGGGACATGGCATGCTTCGCAGAAAAAAATGGCATGAGAAGGCTGCAGTGAGGGATGTGATTACATTATAATGGACTTCGTGATACAACAAGTTAATTTTGTACAAAGCATCATCGTTACTACCTGAAATATACACATCTCGACCCTTATTATCGTAATTATAAACTGTAATATTGTACTTTTTGAGGTGGTCTTGAAATTTTGAAAGTTCGAGGGTCCCAGCTCCCCGTTCTGAAATTTGGACCCCGGCTTTGGTCATCAATTTTTGGGCTCTAAGAGTTTGTCGCTTACCCTTGTCTTTACGTATAGCCTTGAATTGAGGATCTTTTTTGGCATAGGCTTTTGCTACCACTATAGCTCGGGGCAGACACAGATTATCGCTATTCTTAATAACTACGATACCTCTACGGGCCTTGCATTCTTCTTCAAAATTGTTATAAAAACCTGGTCTTACCCTACCACTGCCTACTGGAATATTGGTGCGGGTGCACTTAACTCTAAATGTGTCCATGGACTTAATCGAATCCGTATTACTTTGGATAAGTTTTCCAAATATATCCCAAATTATATCCCCGTGAACTTGATTTGCAGGTCTATAAGCGATATATCCAGAATCTTTGGTTCTGAAATTCAGAGAATCTAAAGTGAAGCCTAGGTAGTCATATTCGGTAGTACCGGCTTTCGCCTTTTCGACAATACTCCCAAAACCCTTTTTAATCCAATCAAGTTCGGACACTACTTTGGGTACTGGGTTAAACTTGAAAACTGTTTCTGACCCATATGTTCTAAACCTTCTACAGTAGGTTTCACCGGTATGCAAAACTTTTACGGGATCCATGTTGTATGTAATTAGCTCTAAAATAATACAGCGAGCAGCTTTGATACAAGCTTTTGGAATGGGTGTTGACTGTTCAACGTCACGTCTAAGAATGACAAGAAGACCACGTCACGCACTTAAGTAAGTGTAGGAGCTGCGCATGCGCAGTAAACTTTTTTACAGTGCACTGTGGTATGATGTAATAACCGAAATAAATTACACAAAACTTGATTATAAATACGACACACAAATAAATGAATGAAATCTATGTTGGATTTGTCTCTACGATACAAACACAGTAACACAACGAATTAACTTGTTGTGAAAAACACTTTACACACAGTAACACTTTCAGAAAAACACAATAACACTGTATTAGATTTAATAACAAAAAAAAAAAAAACAATAGTATAAACACTTTAAGAACACACACAGTGTAAAGGAGTTTAATGCCTGTAACCGTTAAATAAAGTACAAGCACTTAATAAATTGAAAATGTAATAAAACTCCTATAAGCTAATTTACTTTTATAAAATTACTATGATAGTAAAAAAGCACTTAATAAATATAAAACACACTAACACCACTGACTCACTCTAAGAAAGCGTCACCATAGCATTAAAAATACAACCACTCGATAACACTAAAATAACACTGAGCAGAGCACTTAACACACGTCCTACCTCTTTGACGTCCACGGAGAAACTGACGAGAGAAAAGAATGTTGCCGCTATTATAGGGAGCCGACCAATGAGAGCTCTGGGACGCTAATTTAGACCAATCAGGGACGCGCTTATTCCGACAATGAGGTCTCTTAAAATTGCGGTTGCAGCTGTACCGTTACTCGTCTGGGTTTTTACAGGTAACCGCAAACCTCAATCATCGCTTCCGGTATGATTAACTAAATTCAAAGTATACGAAGCGTGATACGTTTTTGAAAATAGACTATAAATAAGTTAAAGGTCTTTACATCAATAAATTAAAACTTATTACACAACGAATGCAGTACCTATGTATTATTCCAGCTGTATTCAGGATGGCAGATATCCCGTGCTGTGCTGAAGATTTTATAATAGTTATTAGTTTTAATATTGTTGTAGAAAATGATTTATCAGAGTCCAAGGATGCAGGTAACCGCAACCCGCAAACTGTCGGTCACGAGTAGTGTCTTGAGCCGGTGCAATGAGTAAGTCACTGTGGCCGAGATTTCATAAAGTGTTAGTATAGATTATAATATAAACATTAGTATAACGCGGTCTCGAGACGATTGGACTAATACCTCTGTATGCGTCTATTTATAAATAAATTAAAGTAAGGGAACAGCTAGGAAACCGGAGTGAGGTATGATGGGTCTTTGATTGGACAGTCTAAGTAACATATATATAATTACACACGGTAAAGCTTAAATGGTATGGGATGGTACTCCGTATTAAGCTACGCTCGCTTGATATTATGAAAATGAGAGCCTGACCGTTAGAAAGTGATGGTGGATTTAACGTGGATAAAAAGTTGGGGTGCCGTAAAGGGAGGCGTGGTTTAAGTGAAAACGAAATACTTGATTAATATGGAAACTAAATGTCCAAGCAGTAGCTGAAATAAATGTATGGTGCTTTGTTAATAACGAAATACGGTTCTTTTAATTGCCGGTTACGTCTGCTTGACAGTGGGGTCCCGAGGTGAAGTGATAGACATCGAAGTGAAAGGTAACAGAAATTAGGGTTCCGTGATGGGTTGCGTGGAATAAGAGTATATGAAGTACTTCGTAGACATTAGATGTCCAGGTATTGAAACATATGCACCGGCACTGATCGGCAAATAGTAATCGCTCAGAATGTACGCCGCGTGTTATAAGCCGTTAGCTTGAGACTAGGACCTCGGGATGAGAATATCCGGTTGGGAAAGTACTCAATAAATATTAGCATTACACGTTCAGGTAATGTATGAATATTTGTCAGTAGAATGAGAGTGCCGTGTTAGGCCTCGTATTTTTTGAAAATGGGGACCTCGGTATGTTAGAAATTGAACGAAATGCAAGTTTTAACCCCACGAAGGTAAGGCTAACTAAGATTGTGCGATGTGCTCGGTAAATACTCGTATATGGAGATTAATACGGTAAGGTGTTAACTAAATGTGTGGGAACCAGTACAGGGTATTAATGGTGGGTAGACAATTTTCGAATGTGACGCTACGCGTAGTAAACACTTTAGAGTGTGGAGTCGTGGAGTATGTGTAAGGGCTAAGAGATGTGGTGAACGACATATATGGATGCATGTTGGACTTTGTGGATACTAGTCGGTAATGTGTAGGTGGTCTAAAATTGGGTATGGGTGATACCCCTGGGTAAGTGTACGGGAGGCATTTGGAAAGTGTTGTTGTCCCGTCAGTGTGAGGGTGAGGGCCTGAAGACGCTTGGGTACACGAGAGAGGTGGGAGGTTGTAGGCGTATACACAGTAAAGGTCGGGGAGTTAGAAATCATAGTACGTGCAATATCCGTAGTTAAGAGCCGAGGTATGGGAGACAATAGGAAAGTGTGAAGCCACTGCAGGATCCGTTAGAAAAGTAGGTCTTAGCATGTGCAGGAGACGGAATATTGCAGGCCTATGTGGTACATTGGACTGTAAAATGGTAAAAATCCGGGTATGAGCGATACGCTCGGCTAGGAGTGGAAAGTGTGGGGCCTCGGTAGGGTGCGGATGAGGGCCGAAGACGCTTGGGTACACGCGAGAGGTGGGAGGCTGTAGGCGTATACACACGTAAAGGTCGGGGAGTGAGAAATCATAGTATGTGCAATATCCGTGGTTAAGAGCCGAGGTATGAGAGGTAATAGGATAGTGTGAGGTTTCTGTAGGATCCGTTAGAAAAGTAGGTCTTAGCATGTCCAGGAGACGGGCGATTGCAGGCCTATGTGGTACATTGGACTGTAAAATTGTCAAAATCCGGGTATGAGCGATACGCTCGGCTAGGAGTACTGGAGGCAATCGAAAAGTGTAGGGTCTCGGCAGGGTGCGAGCACACGGTTAAAATTTCATCATTCATCGATAAAAGGTAGGCGGTCAGAGTACCGATTTGGGTATAAGTTGGAACCCTGTGAGGAACTGTTCATGTGTGGGTCTGCAAGAGACGGGGGTATAGATGGGCGGTTAGGTCCTGGAGTGAATTGTTAGAAATAACAGTGTGGTTAAGAGCCCTAAGTATTGGAGGCATTCGAAATGTTTGGGCAGGGGCCGTTAGAAATGTGGGTGTGGTTTTTCATGCGTTCCGGTACTCGAAAAGATGGGTGACGGAATATGTCGTACATGGCCGGTAAAGGTTAGGCGGTCAAAATCCAGGTATGGGCGTTACACCTGGCTCTGAGTACGGGAGGCATTAGGACAGTGTCGGACTCCGATAGGAGCCATCAGATACGCGGTTGCGGGTGTTAAGACTCTCAAAAAGGTGAGTGTCAATAGGCGTTGATACGGAACCAGTGGACGGGTGGTTAAGCAGTGCAGAAAGTCAGAGGTGTGTGGACAAACAGGAAGTCTAGGTTGAGATAAGTCGTCGGAAAACAGGAAGTCTGGAAGTCTAGGTTGAGATAAGTCGTCGGAAACAGGAAGTCTGTGGTTAGGAAACACCGAAATGTATCTCCCATAAGAGACAATTCTAAAATATCGCCATAAGAGCCCATGTTAAAATAACTCCATAAGAGCCCATGTTGGGCCCCAAGGGGCGCAAGGTCTACTTTTAGGTGCATTGAACGCATATGCTTACTTATATTTCCAACTAAAAAATAAAATGTACACGGCAGAAATTTGACGCGAAACTGCACAAAGTTGAAAAGTTATTACGGTATTCACAAAAAGTATGGAATATCTTCAATTTATTCACCAAGTCACGTAGTGTGTTCTTACGTAGCTTATATCCTGCAATATCCTATCAGAACACATCGGTAGCATTCTGGATTATACATGGATATAAACAAGTCCCGTGTTCTTATGGTCTCACATTAAGAAAAAGATTATTGAGACACTACAGCATATTATGAGTTTACCTTCAATATTAAGAGCCTTACTTACTCTTTGAATATTTCAGGGTTTATCTACCAAGTATTCCTATTTGTCATAAGATGAAAATATTAAATGAACTCATAATGCATGACTTAACATTGTAAATTATTCTTATGTAAACTTATTGTCAAATTCACTAAGGGGTAGTAAAAGAAGGGTAAAACAAAAGAAATAAAAAATAACACAATTATTCCAAAACCCAATATTGAACTATTCTCACAGATATACGAATTAAATAAAAAGCAATGACTTCTGCCTTATATGCCAGAAATTTGGGTTTTATTCTATGACCCAAAAATAAAATTTGTATATGGTACAAATACCCTTGTCACTCCCAGTCTCTCTTTAGTTGGAGTGCTGGAGGCAGCAGGAAACTATTCCAGCGTTCTCAAAGGAAATGTGTTACAATAAAGCTGCAACATGATCCTACCATTCTGTATTGGTTTCTATGTAACATTAATGGCAAATTTAATAGTTACAGTCTTTGATAGTAAAATTAAATACTGTAAGAAATTTATAATTTGTTCTATGAAGGAAAAATTAAGTACGCATCTTTTTAAAATTTGGTGTCTATTATGAGTTGGTGCTCGGAGATTTGTACTGTTTTATTAATTTGAGACAGAAATATTTTTATATTCACATACATTCACTGAACATAATGGGTTTGTGAATGTATGTGTCGTAATAATTATAAATCACCAGTGACATGTTCAATTAAAAACACACAAAGACAAAAATAACCAAACCAGGAAGTTCAATTCTTTTTTCAAATTTAGTTTTCTGGGCATGCTCTTATTTAAATGATTCTGTGTGTGTGTGTGTGTGTGTGTGTGTGTGTGTGTGTGTGTGTGTGTGTGTGAGGGGGGGGTTAATTATTTAAATTTGCTAATTTGCAAGATAAAACTTTACCAAGCCCTCTATAGTAATATATACGTTTATTATATAACACCGTCTCTAGAAATAATCGCAGATAAGTAACAAGATATTTGAAGATGAAAGATTGAAATTCGAGTATTTATGCAAATTAAATTTACACGTATTTAAATAAATCCTAATAAAAAATAAATTATAATTGTCTCCTAAATATTTTAACAATATCAATGGATTTGAGACCTAGGAGACATAGATGAACGTACTCGACCTAGCACAACAATTGGTGGTATGAATATTTAAAAATAATAATAACTGTGTAATAAATGCTCCATAAATCAATCTGGGAACGAGAACTAGGTCAAGTACCACAAAGTAAAATGTAGCAAAGAATTTAAACAAAATGTTATATCCAAAGATGATGTACGACTTATTTTACAAGGAAATAGGATTGTTAAAATAGCATTTTCTGACGTTTAAATCATTGTTTTAAAACATTTACCTACGTTTTTAGTATTGTTATATGACCTTTTCATTGCGTGTATACCAAAGTTATAAGCTTACGAATTCACAAATCACAATATAATGACATTTGTCTAACGTGATGAGTTGCTTGTGCTTTCGTTTTTGGTGATGGTTGTAAGGTATGCGTTTAATTGTAAATATATTATAGATTTGTTCACCATAATCTATTTTCGCGGCGTTTTTCTTATTATAAGCTCTCTTTATAAGAATTTTATCATATAAGTTTGATACAGAAAAGACTGGAATTTTTTATGTTGAAAGGATGAACAATTGTTTGGTGTGTATACTAAAAATATAGTTAGTTTCTCTAAAAGGAAATAACACATAATTACTTGTAAACCATTGCTAGTAACGTTAAATTGGTTTAACTAAACCCCGTATATAATTCACGACCAACTAACTTGTAACCTCTCACTCTGGTATTGTTTCAGCTGACTTCATTCTTATTTTATTGTTGGTTAGAGAGCAGAGTGCATGCCACATTTAGTAATATACATTTTGGAAAGGATTATACCACTGTTCACTGTTTTAATCTTCTTGATTATCTAGATAAATGTTTAACAACTATGAAATAAAAACTAACTACTAATAAACTATCCTTCATACGGAGGACATAACAGTTCCGTACAGGAAAGATAAGCATTGTTACAACTCTATATCAAATATGTAACGGGGCTATTGTAAAACCTTTAAACTCATTATATATGAACCGAACGTTTTTTTTTTTCTTTATTTAATGTTTTTATACCTAATCATTCTTGAAGTTTCTTAAATTTATAATTTTAATTAATAATATCCATTCGCGTTTTCATGATTGCTGGTTTGAATTCTTTCGGTCTCCAAGTACTTTATGGTAGCTAAATAGCTTTTTTCTATCAAAATGGAGCCTAGGTAATAAAAATCAGTGTTTGGGTAATTTTTTTATTATAACTAGCAGACGCTCAGAGTTTGTAGTCGGTTCGGAATTATTTTAACCGTCCATCAGGCGCTTAAAATTAGAAACACCATCGGGCGCTCACGGAGGTTTCCTCCAGGTTAGCGAATAATGGATATCATAGTCGTTTAAACTGTTTTTATTTGTTTAAATATTCATACTGATTTAATTACAATGTAATTATATTCATTTTTAGAAATTAAATAAAAATTACTCTCTTATGTAATGAATTTTCCAAATAAGAAACTCAAAATCTTAAAAAATGTTACTGTATACTAACAACATGATTTATTTTAAGGAATATTGCATTTAATTGTAAAAATGTTTAACCTACTGTAATAATATATGGAAATTAACTTAGTTTTTAACTTCTTACTTACAAAAACAACTTATTCTTGAGATATTATACAATTTGCTTATGTCAATTATTACTCTAAATCAAAATTTATTCTTTACTAAAAATTATTTTTAACACTCACAAAGTTTCAAAACATTTTCCTTCTGGTTCTTATAACGACAATGTTCACTCCATAAACAGTACTGAAATGTTCCCTAGCACACGGGTACTGTACTGACAAGTCTCTCGTTTTCATTCTCCATTTTACAAAATTCAAAGAAAATATATTGTAAAACTTAAAAAGAAACCATCACAGGCACACATTTAGACGCACACGGATTATTACTCCGTAATAAACTAAACACTATAAGGCGCTCACGAAGATTTCGTCCAAGGACTACAAACACAAGATCGGGCGCTCACGGAGGAATCGTCCAGTCTCGAACGGAAGTCGACCTCATACTGACAGATTTTGACAAAGATAAGCGGGAGGCTATTTTTTCGCTTCCCCGAAAGATGCTCGTGAAGTACACTGCGGGAAACGACTGCCAACATCAGAAAAGTAGTACTATTTTTAATAATAAAAAATACACGGAGGAAAACTGCGTTTAGCGCCCGATGAAGGGTTAAAGATGAATACAATTTATATATGTGATGTAAAATTAGAAGCAAACCCTATGTTTAATATCATTTAGAATTAAATCAAATATATTTTAACATTCTTAGAAGCCTTTGTACAGATCAAATCATCCTCAAGTTTCTTGAGTACCATATTACAGTATTACATTACAAATTGTGCTTAACATATGTGGTGTAACAGAGTAGTCTAAAGATTGACATAACGAAGTTTGATGTCATAATAACAGATAATGGTGCACGCTGTTCTCTCTCAAATATATCATTTAATTATTTTTGAAATAGAGTCATCAGTAAAAAAGGAAAAACATCATTGCTTTAAACTTATCATACAGCGTACAAATTTGTTATATAGATAATTATATTACGGATAGGAAAATGTTATTCGGTCCATTGTTTTAAAAAGTGGATATTGAAATTCCATAACAAGTGATAAAACTATTCTAAGTAAAATATAACTGTCTACAACTATGCCGTTGACCAACATCGGATCGAAAAAAAAACAAAAGGGGTAAAAGATGGGTCTACCGTTATGATATGCTTTTAGAGGTCAACGCTGAAGAGCTGAGTTGCCTCGGAGGTAAGATATTGAGTGTTTTTCTTCAGTATCCAATTATAAATATAAAGCTAATTGTGTATAAAATTTTACTTCACTATAAATGCAGCATTATCTTTTCGCAGGTGCCTACAAGTATAAAGTTAGCATATGAACAAGAATATGTAAACTTCAGATTGCCTAACTAAGAGAGCAATGTTTGTGTAGTAAAGCACAATTTAAATAAAACTCGAGTTTTAATTACATTGAAATAGAGAAGTAAGTTTGTATGTATATACTGTAGTTTAGTTATATATTTCTTTTTGATTTCTATGAAGAAATACACAATTCTGTGTAACACAATTTTAAGTTTTGACATTTGCATATATGTATATATTATAGTCCGAAAGAGTAAAGAGAAAAATTAATTAAATTTATTATTAGACTCTAATGCTGTTTAACAGCAGCTTTAAAGAGTTAAAAGCGTCGATATGTATATAAGATTTTGATTTTATCTCCAGAAAATTTCGAACAGATTGCAGTAAAACATGTATAATCCTTATAAATAGTTACCATTGTATTTCAGATTTGAACTTTATTCTTTTTGCAACAACAAATGCTGTAACTAAGCTTTTAACTGATGTTCTCAGTCTTTAGGCTAATACTCTAGAGCTAATAACTCTTACAGTTAATCTTCAGTTTATTCTGAAGTTATTTAGTAAAAACCCAATGCCATCTAACAATGAGCTTACCTATAACTTGGAGTTATTGCTTTTTTGGGGTAACATCTCTCCTGCACTTCTTCCTTGCCAAACTAAAGCCACAAATTTTTATAGGTTACTCAACTTGGATCGAAGAGTTCCTAACTAACATCATAGTAATCCTTATGCAGTACGCATATTAACTTTCAAACTGAAATTGAAATTGGGGATAGTGTTCTTTCCATGAATGTTTCTACATGAATTGTTATAACTTCCCGAGAAAAGTAAGATATACAGGTATGTATATATATAAAAAAATAAGTTATATTAAGTTCTTCATAATGGAAACAATATTGTTGACGAAAATACATTAAAAAGATGAGTTATTTGAATCTTGAATTGACTAGTTAAATAACAATCGTTATTATTGTTTAAGGTAGGAGGATGTTACATCATTTTAACGAAAAATACTGCGATAAGTTATGTTCAAAATTTCAAATGTATAATTATTTTAATCCTGTAGGCAGATGGACGAACATAAAATAATTAAACGACAAAAAATCTCACTCAGCCAATAACATTTCCTTAACTGGAAATTTTCTACCAGAGGAAATATTGTTGTCCACAAAGAATTGTAATTCCATGCAAAGTGTAGTTTTGGGATAAAACCTTTTTGCGGAACGTATTGCCACATAATACATAATCATTTACGTTAATTAAGTAAGTTTCATGGCAGTCTTCAAAATCTCGGAGGGATACTACAGCGCTAGAGTGCGCTTAAATCAAATATTGTCACTGACTTTATCATTTGTTTTTTGTATTTAGAAGCTAAAACAATTAAATATTTCTGTTCTTGTTTAGGATTGAAAATTTTCGTTTAATTTTTAAGCTTAGGCCTATACATTTTTTATTAAAATTATGTATATAATATGTAATTTTTATATTTGACAATATGTATTTTGCACAAAGTAACAACATCGCCCTCCTTAAATATCGTTAATATATTATAAAGCGGAAATCCTCATATATAAACATACGGTGCCTCATACAGAAAATTTAATATTATAAATTATAAAAACCTCATGACCACTAAAAGTTAAAAGAACCCATTTAATCCTTTGTAGCAGTGAAAGGGAATTGTAATCACAATATAAGTAATATGCGGTTATTTATTGTTTACTTCACAGGTACTGCTTTCTGCCTTTTATTCAGTTTGATCGTCAAATATTTATTGCATCTAATTTATAATTGGCTTTGTATAGAGTATCTGTGAAAAATAGAGTGAAATTAACTTTAGAGTAAAATGCATATGCAGTGACGTTAAAGGTAAACACATATTGTGTATTGTATATTACTCACTTAAGGGCGCTATTAGTAACTGTAAATATTTATTGTTTTCTTCAAATTAGGCATCCAAATTTTTGGTCCAATATTAGCATATCCTTGACGTTTAAGAATTAATTAAGATTTTTTAGTAAGCGTAAAGGTTTTGTGGTAGTGCTGATGCACAAAACAGGGATTTTCTCTCTGCATTCGTTAACTCAAATATTTAAGCCACCCAAGATATGTTCCAGTACGGTTATATCAGCCGCAGTCAAGGGCAATGCATTACCTGTGTCACATTCAGGTGATTTATCCAGATAGGGAACATGCTCACTAAGTCTTAAGTGACTTATCTGTAACTTTATAGCTTTTAAACTAACTACCTTGGTGGTATGAATGAATGTATTCTTTATTTTATCAAGGAAACTTTAGACTATTCTGGGCTTTTCTTGTACTTAAATTAATAAGCTAGAACCTAACAAATATTTCATTTGATACATTAATAAAATGTATTAAAAATTATCAGAAAATAATATACCTGTAATATATATATATATATATATATATATATATATATATATATATATAATTGTTTTGATACAAGAATATGTACATATAAGTAGTAAAATATTATTAAAATTTACGTTAACATAATTTGAATAATTAAAATAGTATTATATGTGGTTAAATACTAATTAATCAAAGTAATATATTATTAAGTAAAACATATAAAGAATTTAAATTATAGCTATGAAAGATTTACATATATGATTTGGTTAATTCGTAATGTTCTTCTTGATTTCATTCAAATATCTTATTACAAAAATATATATGTTTATAGTTTTCAACAGGGTTGGATGGGAAATTACTTAATTTTTTATAGCTAATAAATGTCGTAAGTATAGTATTTGTATCGCAAAGAGCATCATAAATAAAGCTTTTATGGTTTTTTTGTCTAAACTACAGGAATGCGTCACACTTCACTACGTTTGCATGTGCAGTTTCAACTCAGTCCCTTATTTTAATGGTTACTGACTTGTTATTCACAAATTAAAAATTCATATCAATGTATTAATTTTGGTTATTAGTGCATTTTCGATTAGATAGTTGCCATCTAATTACCCTCAATACCAAAGTAAAAGCGAAGAGTAATTGCACAGCCAAAACCTCATAGAGGGATATGCATCAGCGTCACGGTTCTTACGTTCCGTGTATAAATATGAAGTATATTTAATTTTAAATTTAAAATCTGTAGCTCAGTGCGTTTTGGGGATATCATGCGAATAGATAGACAGACAGAAGAAATGTAATTCTTCATCTCCACTAGGATAACACTCAACCAATAAACAAAGACGATATAATTTGCAAGTTTTAAATTATTGGTGTAAAATTTAAACAAGATAATAGGTCGGTCAATGAATGATACCAGAAATAAAAAGCAATAAGCAAGAAAACCAATTATGTAGTAGCGGAACAGGAGCGAGTGGTCTTTTGTGGTTTTCGACTGAATCTCACTTCGGTTTTATACGTATAAGTTTTCTGTAGGTCATCTTTTAATGAGATGTAACTGAAAAAAAAACCAGAAAGGTTAAGGAATATTGTTATATTAAACTACCAATACTTCAAACAAAGTCCAATATTTGAGTTTTTCCGCTTATCGGCAGTTCTTCTACATCCGTCATTTGGCCATTTTTTGACTGAAATACAGTCTTGCCTTTCTACGCAAACAAAGAGCTAACTACACTTTTATAAAAAAAAGTAACACGAAAATGTGTATTCTTTACTATAAAAACACAAGGATCATAATACCTAACTAAAAAGTCATAAGTCAAGTTGAAAACCACTAACAGTGTCATCAATAAAGGACTAATTATTTCCATTAGAGGGTCTGTAATACCTATTTTTCGTAACATAAGTTCGCTACGTAATATACCTGTATTAAATATTATTTTAATAAAACTGAAAGACAACCAGAACGATGGAAATTACAGATAAATTAAAAATTGTAAATAGTACTACATTAGTTACAGCTACTGCAATGGGATGTGTTTTAAGTCAAATTAAGTTAATTCCTCGCGTTAGCTAATCAGACATGAGTAACGTGGTTTTACAGTATACCGAGCTGTCAATCATTTCGCTTAGGGTATCGTTGATCTCAATATGCTGCTTGGAGTTATATATCCTGAAAATAGCATTGGCTGTGAGTTTCTGAATATTGTATAATATAGGTTTGCTTATTTAAACATAGATATGAAACAAATAGTCAAATGATAAAATTATTTTATTTTATTTAAAAATGAAAGGGTAAGGGTGTAGTAGTAGTGCAATCACCATGCGAATGAGAGATCAGGGTTCGGGTACCTGTGGAAGAAAATATTTTTGGATTTTTATTGCAATTATGTATATTAACAATATTATTCTGTTACAAAACTTATATCATCATGGCTTTAAAATGGAACTCATTCTTGTATATGTAAAAAAATGTTTCATGTGAAGTTTTAAGAGAAAAGATTAAAATTTTCACGACATATATATTTTCATATTATCATTGAAAAATTTTTATTAACCTATATTTTGTAGTAGTGTTGAAAACAATAGACGTACCCATGAGCTAACGTGGAAAATTTAACACGAGAATGAGCTGAAATTACGTTTTTCACCTGATTTTAACAATGATTTTCGTGTCTATTATACAATTATTTTAATTTTTTAATAGTAACATGATGAATAAAACTAATGAAGACCAAGAAAAAGGCAAAAAATAATTAAAATGGATGTCACGTGTTTAACAATATAAACAGTTATAGCTTACAGTTACTATACGAATATTACAGCATTCAATTAAGTTGTCAAATCACAGTGAAGTAAATTGAACGAAGTTTTAGAAACGTAAGAAAGGAATACAGTAACCCGTATCATATACTATATATATATTTATTTATATATATAGTATATATATATATATATGTATATATATATATATTTATATATATAGTATATATATATGTATATATATGTATATATTCCAAACTTACGACATAAATAATTTAACTAAAGAAGCGATGAATTACTCGTAAAAACAAGCGATTCGTGTTAACATTAATTGGCAATCGTATTCATGTTTACTTTTCGTTTATTCCTTTGACGTTTACCTGAAACGGGATTTGTATTTGAAATAAAGCTTTGTAGATAATCAAATAGATTTATGATTGCTTTTTGCTCACAGCTTTTGATTTTTACATAGGAAATGTGAATATAAATTAAATTCAGCGGTGATCGCTCTTTATGGGTTACATGATTTTATTACTCTTTCAATTTAATAATGACTTCTCAATCTTTCTCAAGTTTGGGTTCCATTTATGGCAGAATAAACATTTAGAAATTACTTCAGCTCTAGTTACTGGCAAAGGCATGAAAACGATAGTTCGAGTTTTTTACATCTAAAAATAATCTTTTTCCTTATTAAATAGTTGCATCGTTATTTCCCAAGTATTTTTGAGGTAAAAAACATGAATATTTTTTATTAGAATAACTTTAGCGGTTGCCTGTTACTCGGTGGTCTGGAAAAAGCTAATTTCTCAGTAACTCGGCAAGACAGAACTCAAACCATAGCCGTGATGTCTTTCTTCCTATCCACAAGGTACCTGAAGTATAAAGTTAATTTTACTTAAAAGTGTGCATAATTTACTATTCATTAAATTCGTCTTCTGTCTGTCGACCTGGATTTTGACGAACATTTTGAGAACCAAGTACTGTTCGCATAAGTACATTTTACATGACATCTTATTTTGCGTAAAAGAGATTTAACTCTATAAATATGTGTGACATGGGATCTGCCTGAATAGGTTGCAGCCTAACTGTCTGTAAGATATTCTGAAAAAAATTAAGTTATATTCATTATATGGAAAATGAATCAAAGGTAGTGCATTTCCATCCATTAAGGAAGAGTTTCAGCGAAGCTTTTTATTTAATAGGGTAACAAAAGTTTGCCTCTGTTTTGCTTTCTGACCGAGTTCTTCCAAAATTTCTCTGTTGTCTGTTGTGTCTATCTGTACTTAAATTGTAGGTTGTATGAAGAACGAATGAACCGAAGGTTTTAAATATTGAACAAAACGACGAAGACTGTTGTTACGCGATACTTAGTGTGGCACACTCTTCGTTGTTTTAGGTAAGCTTAACGTAGTCTTCCAATATCAAAATCTTACTGCACTACCTCACACTGTATGTTGTGATAAGGCGAAATTGATCATTTGATAAAAAATAAATAATAGAACTTTCAAAGGACAAAATGTTTATTTGAACTTCTAATTAAACTTAAAATGATTATTATGGTTTAGTATACATTTTTGCCTTTGCAAATACTAATTACCTAAAACCCCGCTTAATTTTAGCTAAAGTTAATTAAAACCGATAACCAAAAATTTAGTTTCTATAACAAATATATTTTATCTTTTGCACCTAAATGTTCAGCAATAAACTAAGTAAGAAACGATATGCCGCACTCCGGATTTTCATAAAGAAAAATAAAGTAAATTATGAGAAGGAAGTTAAAATTAACTACATTGACTAAATAATGTACTTAAAATATACATTATTAGAAATGGGTGTTTGAATTATAAATCCGAAGAAATATGAAACAATGGTTCGGAACTTAAACTTACCGCTTGTTAATGTTGTAGTATAATAACAATATTCACATTCTATACGTTCATTATTTTTCATCACACGCTAGGTATGTTTTCTTAACTCTTTAGAGTTACCACTATTATTAATGGTTTTATGATAAATTCCTTTCAAAATATCAAATATCGCCTTTTATATATTTAATAAAATATTTTCATAGTAGAAATGTGTATTTTATGGCAAATCTCAATATACGATTTATAAGTAGTTTATAAATAAAACATACCAAAATGAACACGTGAATTATTGTGAATAGCTATTGATATATATATATATATATATATATATATATATATATATATATATATATATATATATATATATATATAGGTGCACCTCTTGAGCTTTAGAGTCTTTTATGAATCAGATAAGATGACCAAATGGATTCGCTGGCATTAATTAAGGATTAGACCCGATCTGTGAAGCCCACAGCTGGAGATTGGATTGTAAACCCATTCCACTACTGCGGTAACTACACCTCGCGGTTATGTTTGATATTGCGGTATCTACAGTACAGGATCGTATTGGTTGGGATTCATCCAATAGATCCGATTACGCTACAAATCAGTATTACATTGGTGAGTTCTGCGTTTAAAGATTTACATGATCTGAAGGGACCTTTATACTCATAAATCGCTTAACATTGAAAAGGAACATTAAGGTAAACTGTGTCTTAAACTCTACATAAGAATCTTTGGATCAATATCATACATAATCCGAAATAAGTAAATCGCCTAAAGTCCAAATATTATAAATTAATTTTACTTCAAATCTTTATACGCACAACTAGTAGACCTAATATTAGTTGTATAGTTATTACGAAATTAAACTACCCAAGTGAATTATTTTTAGAGTTTTTATGTAAATGACCATTAACTCCGTTAGCACATCAATTTAATCTTCAAATCGATAGCAATGTTCAAATTCTATAACTTTTTGTCTAAAATTAATAACATGTAAAAGTAATTGGTCTCATTTTTTTAATTAAAACAGCAAAACACCGTACTGATTAGCTTAAAGAAGTCGTTGAGCCCTATTTACGAAATAAAAAGTCAATGGAACTAAACTTATTTAAAAATTAGTAACGTTTTAGATGTTTTATAATTGTATGATGGTTTAGTTATTTTGTATCTACGCTTTAATTTAAATCGTACAAAATACTTCTCACACATTTGGAAAAGTGTTTTCCAGGCCAAATCCAGGACACAGGCAACATTTATCTTTTGTCTGTAAGTATATCTTGCTGCAGGATATCTCAAAGAATTTAAACTATTTACTACAAAGTTTGGATTAAACTAGACACTAGACTTCGACGTAAGCCAGAACGTTTTTGAGGATGAGGACCACTCCCAAGGATGGATCCTTAGCATGTTACGTCATCCTTCGTTGTTACTACGGATGGAAGGAAGTTACTTTGATGTTAATTCTTTTTCTACGTAATGTTTCAAATAAACATACAGTGATAATATAATAAAGCTATATATAATAATAAAATAAACCGTACTATAAAATTAGGATGAGACATTTCAAAAGTGAAGTTAATGGATATAAAAGATTAATATTATATAAGTGTAAAAACAGGATAAAGGGTCTACGTAGCCTAAAAATTAGTGCAGAAACTAGCTGTATAACATTTACAATTATGAGTATAGGATTTAATTCCATGACAGAATAATTAATTTTGACGATTCTGTTCCCCGCATCAAGAAAACAACAAGCAGTGTTGAGATTTACTCTGGGCCGTAGTTACCTATTTATTGGCCAATTTGACATCGCATGAGGGTCTGATCGGTCAGTATACCGTCTACCGGGTGCTCCTTGGGCGGTGTGTGGTTTGGAGTTGTACACATTACCTAGGACATGGGTCGCCGTCCTTTTCTTGGATTTATTAGCAGTATGTCGGAGTTGTTCACAATGTAAGGTTTTGATCAGTATCTCGAAATTGCAGGTGTTTCTTGATTTTCACCTTTGTCAACCCTGATACTCCTAGACAGATGCATCTAGGATTTCTAATATTTTAAATTTGATTTATTTTTAGTTAAACTTGTGTCTTTCTTCACTTAACAGATGTATTACTTTCAAACACTTCCTCTTCCCCCACCATTGTCGGTGACTATTGTAAAGTGTTTCTGGAAAATTAGTTGCGATTCCGAATGCCCGTCCACCCATTGATGCCGAGTCGATCTTAAGAGCCTGACGGAGTATCCGAGCCAGAATTAACGCCTTAGTATGCCAGACCTTAAATGAGAAATTCATTCGTTAAGTGGCACCGTTCTATATCAATGATATACTACTTCTCTTGACCTTTCCCATCATATCTGTATTATTTTACTAATTCACTACTATTACAAGATTCAACTACAATTAATGAGTCGATTATGTAAAACGTTCCAAGAAGTTTGCAACTTCAGTCGTCCTTTTGTAAGAAATGGAGTTGTAAAAAATACAGGGAGCAGAATGATAAATCTTTTAAAACTTAACGCTCCTTGATGTCGGGCAGCAGACAGCTAGTAATTGGAAAAACTTCTGCTCCCATTCTTTGCTTATCACTTTGCTCTAGACAATTTTATTACAAGAGAATGATTTACTTACTCCTAAGTATTAATATTTCTCCTTTATGTCTTGATGTTAATAATTTATTTTCCTTAAGTTATATTGCTTGCTAACGTATATTTGAAAATGTATTATGAAGCAATTAAAATATACTAATTTCAGTTAGTGTAAAAAATAATTTTGTAGTACTAATTCTATTTCAACATTTTAAACCACTCGCAGATTACCATGATGGCAATTCAATAGTAGAATACAATTTTTTAATTGAATTGAATCCAATAAAATGAGATTTTATGTGTCATATAGGACCTGATATAAGTATACAAAATTGTTCAAGTCACGGAATCTCCCATATTAACAAGTTTAATTAGATCTGGATAAAATTTAAAGTTTAAAATAAAGAGGTTTAAAAAGCTACAATAAATTGTGATTTTGACAATACACAATATTTGGCAATATTATGTCCGATCCAAACATCTATTTTCCAACAGTGAAATCTATGTTATAGTTTTACTCACATTGTTAATTGATTTATTTTTATAGTACAAGCAAATGAAGTTAAACAACTTACAACAAGTTAATTTGAAATGTTAACTAGAAAAGCGCTCAATACTATTCAGACAACGTAATATTTAGCAAACTAAAAGTCATCTGAGTAACTAGTGGCAATATTAATAAAAGTTGATGCAGTATCAAAGCTAATAATTACCTTCTATAAATAATCTTTATAAAGTATCAAATCCGATGCAGCTATATTTAATTTTTTACAGGAGCGAAAGCAATGAGCTCAAAGCGAGTAACAGATTATATAAGGAACCCACAATAGGATGTAACCAGTGATTGGCGATGGGCAATGTAAGCCTAAAACAGTGTTTCTCTGCTTCCTTTCAGTTTTTCTAGATGTCAGAGTCTACTAAATTGATTTGCTCCTTAAACAATATATTTCATAAACATATATTACCTGATTAAAACTTGATATTCTGTTATACAGGTCGTAAATTATATTGTAAAATATTAAATCAAAGGCAAAGGTTTGTAAATATTTTTCAAAAGATGCTCATAAAATCAATTTAGATTATTGACATCAATGTTAATTTCAACTTTGAGTTGTAAAAAATACATATAATATGTTTACTAAACGAGAAAATGTAGTACCGTTCAAATTTCATATGTACTTTAATAGACAATAAGGATTAGGTTTGTGCATCTTAATCTCTTCTGTGTCTTAACTACAATGGCGTAGAACTCACAAAGGTGAAATTTTATCGATAACAATAACGATAACAATAACCAAATAGTTGAATTTCCAAAGTTATTTGTAATATGAATAAACCTGCACCAAGTAGCATTAAATGGAAACTTGTTCTCTATCACTGTTAGATTACTTGGAAATTATATACAAATATTTATTCAAGAACGGTCGTGGGATTAAATTAAATCATCTTTATTAATGATTTATAGAAGTAATATTCTATTGATTACGCAATTTTGATGGGTAATATAAATTTGAAGTAATTAATTGTGGTACATTTATTTGTATTTAACTCCAGTTATAAACTGAACATTCTACTAGAATATAGAGAACATATAACATAGTAAGAAACAATGATTTTTAATCTTGTTTAGTGTGCTATAAATATTACATCGGATTTTATAAATAGCAAAACTAGAATGCATACTGGACCTGGTACAGTACATCTCCATATATTTGAATTTGTTGATGCTGGAAATCTGCAATGGAGATGGAACCGAAATAAACAGGACGGTCATTTTGTCAACAAGGTTCAAAGTAAATTTTTTTTGTCCTGTAATGATGCTTTTAAATTGTGATGTTTGCTACAACCTACCGAAAATGTTGTAAAAGCTAAATATTTACTCTAACCGTTTAGATATATATTTTTTAAATTTACCTTTCAACAATTGATCTGATACAATGAATAAACTACGGAAAAGAATGCCGGAATTGTGAACGGCCTTTACTTCAAAATTGTATATAAACGATTATAAGTAACATTGAAGTTGACATAATTGGGTTAATTTTTTCATGTAGCATGGGAGGAAATGTCAACCATGGCCTGCGCAGAACAGGTGCGCAGTAACAATCCGCGCCAGTCACGAATACGATGTTTACAGCGCAACAGCAGGCACAGAGTGTTCTGTGGTACGCACAATTGAAATAATAATTACTTACATTCTGTAACACATAACAATTATTGTTAGTGTGCAGTCATTTGTTTCATTCTTGTGCTTAATAAAAATGTTTCAAGACAAAAGTTTTTGTTTAATTTACGTTGCATTAGAAGATTGTTTAATTGCCTAATAATTTTGTTTAGTTTTTTGTTTAGTAATAATTTAATGTTTACCAAAATTTAATGTTAAATGTTATATATTTTGAGTATTTTTACTATTAAGAATTTTGTTTTATTATTAAGTATAATATTTGTTTAAATTCTTTAATAAGTACTTTATTGTTATTATTTTAAAAGATATTTGGGATTAATATAATGACTATGCATGACTAGATTATTGTACAAGACGTTTTTTAAACTCTAGACAAGTTTCCTTCATCTATTTGTGTATTTGAAATATTTATCGTTACCATCATCGTTACTCATAACAACAATGTAAATATTTCCACAGCCGTTTATCCAAATCCCATGGATTGAAATGCACCTTCATCGAACTAGATGTTCCTTGAGTAGGAATGAAGCTTGGTTTGCTCGTTAAAAATATACAGAAGCCATGCACATTGAAAAACGAACTGGCACAAATGAAATTATTTGAGCTCCTCGAGTGATAAGTTACATACGAGCAAATAATAAATTAACTTAAGTTGTAACTAAATAATAAACTCACAGTTTTTATAGTTACCTTTTTTAATAAATAAAGATATAAAAACTACAGGTATCCTTGACTACGTGTGTCTAAATTTTACATAAGTTATCGTAATATTATACAGGGTGATTCAAAACTAAACGGCAATCTCTTCGGGAGCTTATTCTATAGTTAAAAACAAGTAAAAAAAGTTGATATAACCATATGCCCGGAAACGCTTCGTTAGCGAGTTACGCCTAGCGAAAGATTTCGCCCGGATTTTCAGAACCCTTGGTGAAGTCAGGCCGTATAAAAATGGTAAAGGTAGTTACAAAGATACAAATACGATTGTTTTTTATGTTTTTATATCTGACAAATTTATTAAAATTCGTCCCAGAGCTGTAAATGCAATACTTTCAGAGATATCTTACGTAAAACACAAGAATTGGTGCAAAGAAATAACACATTTTTGTGTTTAACGTAAGATTACTTCCATAAATGTTAAATAAAGGTCATTTTTTTCTTAAACAGATTTTGTAGAACACTTAGTTCTGAAAAGATTCATGTGAAATACTTAGGAAAAAAATTAATAATAGGTATTGAAATTTAGCTTTATATTTAAAAATAAAACAGGACGCACAAAAATGCATATTCTTATCTACATAAAATATTAACTAATGTTTAGGTTGTGAGTAACAGCTGATCATTTATTCTAGACTGAACATTAACATAAAATGTATTTACCTTTATAAAACTGTAATAATCACCTATAATAGTTGCTCAAAGTGTCCTCCGTTGTTAGCAATGCACGTTTTCGCACGACGAATCCACTCTTTTCTAGCGCGTTTTCATAAACGTTTGGAGCATTCTTGATAGTTTCTGCCGCCTCTGTAATGCGATTACGTAACTCCTCTATGGTGTTAATCCGTTTTGAATAAACAATTGACTTCATCCAAACCCCATAAGAAAAAGTCTGCTGGCGTGAGGTCAGGAGAACGTGGTGGCCATTTTACTGGTCCATTTCGACCAATCCATTGTCTACCGTATGTATCATTTAAATAGTTTTTCACATCATTAGAAAAATGTGGAGGTGCTCCGTCGTGCATAAAACCATGCATTTATTCTGTTTTGAACAGGAATATCTTCCAAGAGGGTAGGCAGGTTTGTTCTTAAAAAATTTAAGTACGCTACTCCATTAAGTCGATTAGGGAGGAAAAATGGACCAATCAAATCAATCAAACCCAGAACACCAAGCCATACATTGACTGAAAATGTATGTTGAAAATGCCTCGTCGCAGTTTCATGTGGGTTGTCGTACGCCCAAAGTATGGGTATTACGAAAATTTACAATTCCATTTCTAGTAAAACAGGATTCATCAGTAACGAGAATACGCCGAAGAAAATACTGGTGTCGTAAACAATTTCTTCTTAACCAGCGGCAGAACATCTTCCGTTTATTAAGATCTTGCGGTAATAAGTCTTGAAACACGTGTTATATGGAATGGGTACAACTGTGCTTCATGAAGTGTCCGCCATACGCTTGACTGGCAAATATTTAACTGACGTGATAATCGTCTGGTGCTTGTGGTTGGTGATAATTCTACAGCATTTATTATTGCTTGTTCATTATTATAGTTCCTTGCGCTACGTTGACGACCAGTATCTATTCGCTTCGGTTTTAAAGCTACCAGTTTCTCTAAGTCGTCTCTCCACAGCTTCAAATGTTTTGCGATCAGGTGTTCTTCGATGTGGAAAAGTATCACGATATTCCTGAACTGCAGCTAAACCATTCTTGTTTAATCTTTGCCGTAAATCAGTATCATGGTCCGTATACTCTTCAAACGAATACATACCATTTACATTATCTGTCATTATTTACTAAGATAATTACATACACTTTTTATAAAAATATTTAATAAAATATTTTAAAAATAAATATTTAATAAAATATTTTAAAAATAAATATTTAATAAAATATTTTTAAAATAAATATTTAATAAAATATATTTTATACACTTGTATAAAATATTTCCAAATAATCACAGGATCTCACAAAATACAATCTTCACACGCCACAATACAAAAACCTCCATAAAGGTTATTCAAATATTACTTCATGAACTTAATTGTTGATCAGCTGATATTGCCAACCTTTGCAAAGAAAATATGACGATAAAAAGTGTTGAATAAATGATCAGCTGTTACTCACAATCTAAACATTAGTTAATATTTTATGCAGATAAGAATATGCATTTTTGTGCGTCTGTTTTCTTTTTAAATAAAGCTAAATTTCAATACCTATTATTAATTTTTTTCCTCATTAATTCACATGAATCTTTTCAGAATTAAATGTACTACAAATCTGTATAAGAAAAAAATGAAATTTATTTAACATTTATGGAAGTAATCTTACGTTAAACACAAAAATGTGTTATTTCTTTGCACCAATTCTTGTGTTTTACGTAAGATATCTCTGAAAGTATTGCATTTACAGCTCTGGGACGAATTTTTAATAAATTTTTCAGATATAAAAACATAAAAAACAATCGTATTTGTATCTTTGTAACTACCTTTACCATTTTTATACGGCCTGACTTCACCAAGGGTTCTGAAATCTGGGCGAAATCTTTCGCTAGGCGTAACTCGCTAACGAAGCGTTTCCGGGCATATGGTTATATCAACTTTTTTACTTGTTTTTAGCTATAGAATAAGCTCTCGAGAGATTGCCGTTTAGTTTTGAATCACCCTGTATATTTAAACAAAAGGTTCTAATGGTGGCTAATAACGGTGGTGAAAGTGTTGGTGAAAGCGGAATTGGGAAACTAGCCGCTTTACAGAAATTAAATTTCCAGTGGTACTTCATTTAGAAACTAATTCAATTATTTAAAATTTATCCTTGATTCCAATAAACACACTTTCAATATAAGTTGAATTTTGATAACTGTTATAAATACATAGTAATGCATATTACAAGTTTATCGATCACTCATTTTTGATTTGAAATGGTATTTGTTTAACGTTTACCTTCATGTCCAAAGCTTATAGTTTTAAGTGAATTACTTGTCACCATTCAACGGAAGTTGACGATATTTATCAACTAACTCAACCCTACACAAACAGTGATGGGCTGATGTTTTATTTCTCTGTACCTATACAAATATTTGTATTAGAATAATGGATCATTTTTATATTACGTGGAATTATATCATTTATTCGTAAGAATATTAATTGTTCTTGAATACATGAATAAATGTTATTCATGTATCTAACCGCACCTGTTACGTAGTTAATAGCTGTGATCATGTTTTAGAGCATTGACGGACGGCAACGCCATGTCAGAGTTTTGTGACAGAAATATCTGCGTTCATATCCAGTTGTGTGCGGTGATGCGTAAATAATGTTCCCGTCCTAAGTCCGTTGCTTCAATTACTTTTTATCTTTATGTCTACTTTCTCACCGATACTGACTGTGTTTTAATATAGCGTAATGGTAGTTTTATGTTTTCTCAATACAAAGATAAATGTAAAATGTAAATCAGAATATGTAATATTCTGAAGGAGCGAAAGAATTCATTACTTAACTTTATCTTGTTACATGAAGTCCACTTTCTCAGTTTGAATACATGACGAACAGCCTTTTCACCACAGGCTGCATAACTCTCGCTAACTGAATTTGCAGAGGTTTCATCTCCACTAAATATCATTATTGCAGAACGCAAATGATTCTCCGAATTGCCTAACAACATGTTTGAGACTCGTTATTCCACCTCGCTTGTTAAAGTGAAAAGATCTTGATACGTTAAATTGTAATACTGTGCTCTTTCCTTAAAAGTGTCTTGATTAAAGTTTGTTTTAAACTAAATTTAATTTTTCCGTTTTTAGTTACCTTTTCCTACTTCATCCTGAATTTAGCAAATTTAAAAAGCAAGTTGCTTCTTGTGATTGTAATACATTTCAGTTAATTTTAATGCCAGTCAATTTATTCTCAATAAATAATGTAACCTTGCCGTCTTGCGGGAAAAAATGTAACTAAAAAACATAAATCTAAGGGAGCGCCGAGTAGTCCCAATGTTCTTATGAGTATTTCTAACGAAACTTAATTTTTAATAAAATAATTAAATTGACTTCCTTTAAATGAAGAAATTGACTGACAAAGTTTAGATTCGATATTTTTGGCTAAATTGAGACATCAGAATTCAAGAGTTTATACTTCAAAAGAGTTAAAAACAAGAGAAAATGAGATAACTGGCGTAAAACAGAGTGGCAACGAGATCAGCCATTTATCGCCACAGCTTAGGCCTACACGGAGAACAATATCTTCTCGTCAGAAAGACATCAAAAGCTTCATATTTTAATTATGGCAAATATAACGTCATTACACGTAAGAGTTTTGCTATTTACTAATATGAACACTCTACAAAGCAGTCCCACAAGAAAGATCTAATTTACGTACGATAAATATAAATTTTACTTACAAATATAGCCTGTTAGGTATTTCCGGTAGACGGATGAATAGTTACAAAGCTGAGTAAGAAGTTGTTACTTGTGGCAATTAGGTCATCATTCGCCAAGAATTTTGTTTCAAGAAAATCGAAAAAGAATTAAGAGCCATTAACGAGTGACATAGAAGTGGAAAGTACATGTAAATAAAAATATATAAATAATAATATTGATATACTGATTTTTGCATTTTAGTTACTTCTCTCAGTTCTCCTTCAGTTAGATATTTTATAATTTTTTTTTTATGTTTGTAATCGTGAATTTATCTTGTTTGAATTTGCATGACTGGTGGGTAGTAAAATAAAATCTAATGCAAAGTTTATGCAATAAAATTAAACGTAATGAAAAAACTACGATTTACTTAAAAATACGTTTGTCATTACGAAACATAATAATAAATAATAAATAAACAATATAATATATAATAATATAAATATATGTATTATATTTATCATATTGTTTAAAATTATATAACATATTTGTTTTAAATATAATTTGTATAAAATGTTTAAAGGTAAAACATATTGTGAGGTGTTTCGGTATAATCGCATAGATTAATATGATTACATGATCATAATGATTAATATTATTACATTAATGATATAGAAGATTAATTACACTACGTAATGAATGGGTAACAGTAATGAATATATTATTATTTAGCATTTAAAGAGCCATAAAATAATAAATATAAATACACGGTTAATTCATTAACCGTAATAATTCGAGCATTAAATTTAACCTATTATTTGTACCAAAATAAGCATTTATGTGGTGTGTAGTAAAGGTGTATTATTACATTGTACAGTTTCAGATCTCATTGAAGCACTAATGGAAACCATGTTTCAACCTAAATAAATCAAATCGCTTTGTTAACGTTCTACACGGAGCTTGGTGTATTCGTCTGGAACACGTTATAATTACATGCCTGTGAATCGGATATTGCTAGAAAAAATTGTCCCCGTCTCAGGAATTCAGGTGCCGGAAGTGAGGGGAGGGCAATGCACTATAGTAGGATGCTCAGAAGAATATTGCAACTATAGCGCATGCGTAGTTAAGACATTTAGCCGTTCGATCATGTCCACATTAACAATTTGTTCGGTTGTGTAGTAACAGGGTTGAAATGATCACCAATCAATCCCTCTAATTGTTATAAAATGGTATTTAACCGCTAGTAAAACGAACATAGTTGATTATAAAGTATTTTCTTGGTTAATTTTATAAACAGTTTTAATTTAATTGTGAAATAAGTAAGTTGTATCGACATTAGCAGACGTTATTATGTTAATACATGTAGAACCTTCTCCATTTGTAGTAGTTAAGCTGATAAGGTCTAACACAAACTGTACGGCCAAGGCTTACACCTTTTAAAGGATTTATCGTTCATGGTCATAAATAAAAAAGTTTTCAATTCCGAAAGAAAACTTAAAAATAATATAGGTTTTGTTATTATATTTATGTTATTTCATAACTAATATTAGATCAAGATCAAGGACATATCTACCAGTTAAAGAGGCATTTACAACACAATTAAGCACCTGGTACAATTTAATTGTGTAGAGCGAGATTCAAAATTTATTTTCAGTATGATAGCTGACATGAGCTTTAGACAACTTCTCATGCATTGCTATATCAGCCTGCTGCACAACTTGTGGTACGGTATAGCCCTACTTTTAGAGTTCACGGACTTAATACTAACCATGTTTCATTCTGGTAGTACTTTTAACCGTAACAATTTATTTCAAATATATATATCTTCATGTAGTGAATTTAATACAACTGTTAGGAAAGGTTAGATGGAATTAAATTTATTTATATATCAACTGAGAAGAACAGAGGTAGAGAGCTTTTACTACTTTATTGAGAACAATGAAGAGAGTTCTTTTGTAAAATAACGTAGGAAGATGAAAACAATGTGTGTTTGTGTCCTCAGAGAGGACATTTGTTTTATCATTAAATGTTTCATTTTGCTTTACTTCAAGTAGTCTTTTATTAAAGCAATATGTCTCAGTAACGTTAAATAATATTTAACCTGACAGGATATTAATAATTAACTAAGTTTTTGTACTAATGATAAAGATAATGTAAGCGCAAATAATTTAGCACTTAAACAACATAAAGAACGGACACAAAAATACGACAATATATTTCATGTAGGACTTTAAATTCAATTAAAATAGTTTTAATAAATTCTAACGATTTCTCCATTTTCACTTGTTTCTTCTGTTACAGCCATACAAATATTTTTCATTGCTGAAAATTAAAAAGAAATAAAATGTCATTGCCTACAAATCTAACTACTACTAATCGCATATTGATCCTCCTTTTTCACTTTTCAGCAAGCTCGGTTTTCAAATCATTCTGAATTTTTTCGTGTTACTTGTCATATTAACATGGAGAAATCTTTTGGAGAATACTCAAATGATAGCGTATAATGTAGTATGCTCTTGAAAATTCTTAAATGTCTGTCAGTTACCTACATAGGCAATATGGTACATTACACTGTTCCGTATTTTCATTGATTGTATTAGTTACGCAGAAGACGAAGTCATTCATACAGACGATGTGTATTGGGGTCAGGTGTATTGCTTTAGTTAGTTATGAGGCCGTCCCTTAGGTTTTGCAAATATAATCGAGTGTTTATGCTTCATTCATACTCAAAAACTTTTACGAAATCAACCACTACTCTAGCAACCACAATAGTCAAGTCGAGCTACAGCGCTGTATCTGGAGCGCAGGTTAGAGTTTCTATTCTAGTGATCCGACCCGAACACTTGACATCAACAATTCATCACTTATTACTTCATCGACGGAGCGAGTGAGAGGGACCATTAGTTAACTCCACGGCAACCTGAGCGCGCCACAGTGCTGCCTGTCACACCACAGATATCAGTGCGAGCGATTACTTTTATCGCGCCAAAATTAATAACTTTGAATGGGTTATATCGTGTTTATTAAGTACAATAAAATGTACACACCTTTTATATTACCTAATACCATTAATAACACCTTTTCTTACAGTATTGAATTTCGGATTACGGTGTAACAGGTTCAGAGTTTCAAATGATCAGCAATAATATCGTAGCTAGCTTTGCTATTGTATTCGCCATTTGCTAGATTGTTTGCAATAACCTGATTGATGTACAAAGAGCTCTTGCAACAAACGAGAAAGCGTCAGATACTGTGACTTTCATCCGAAACCATCATAGAGCACAGTCTTTCTTAGAATTTCATAGCACTCAGGAAATTATTCTTGTATATTATTTTATTACAGAGTTGACCTACCATAAAGAGTTTTAGTAAACGCCATTGTTATTTATTTAATTCACACATTCCTCTCTTTACCTTTAAGAATGCTGTTTGTAAGTTAAAACCCATGTATTTTATATTTTCTCAATGATGAAAACTATGCATATCCATTTATGCATTTCTTCATTTCGGGAAAACCATCATCACAACATTACAGGGTGTTTAAAAACAATAATTATGTGAACAATTTAATAGTAATAAAATGCCTATTTGTATCTCAGTTAAACCTCTTTACTTTTTTTTATTCTTTTTACGCAGTCAAATGTTCTGGATTATAGATTTCCCGTTAAATAACAAATCTAAATTTTTAATTTAACGTGAGCCAAGTAAAATTTCAATTACTTCACTAATGTGTTACTCTATATACATCAACTGAACCTAAAAATATGAAAAAAGTCTGAAATTTAACATGAGAATTTCTTTCCTATCTGTTATAAATGAAGATTTTTATCAGTAATTTTATCTTGAAATTAGTAAAATAAAAAATAAATTTGCATAATATGAAACGATCGCATATCCAGGACGTGTGTGTATTTGTTGTATCCAATGTTTCCTCATGAGTGGACAGAACGCTCTCAAGCGAACATCGCTCAGTGTCCACTTGCTTTCATTTCAACTGCGATAAAAATTTATGTACATAATTTTTACAAAGGAAATGTTTTAAAAATAAATACGTGTTTTAACAACATAGGAATATAAAGCTGACACGTTTTAACTTTTAATCAGTTACACTTTTATAAGACATTGATATAGGTTATTATAATTTTAAATGTATTTTATTATAATATTATAATTTAATTTTATTATAATAATTTTACCTGTATTCTATTCAAATACTGAGGAATGGTGTTTCAGTTATATTACACTTTATACTACACACAGTATCTTACATAATTTGTAAGGTTGATACAGTTTACAATTTATTTTATGGTGAATTTTTATATAATTGTAAAATATCAAAATATATTAATATGTTCAAGTGCCTTTAAAAAAGGTTTAAACTATTATTAAAATGATATATAAATGGATATGGAAATGTAATGAATAGATAAATGACTTTCTCTTTACAGAAATTAATTAGCTAAAATTTGTAAGTTCTCTTTAACCTCTGGATGCCTGCGTAATAATAGTTTTAAACTTTTTAGGCGTTTGAGTATTCTATACTACTTACTGACAACTTACGTGTGGGTAAATCTTGTGGATAAATGATCTTTAGCTGAGAATGATTAGACACCTTTCTTTTGTTAATAATTTAAACTTAGTATAGCGTAAATGGCAACGCCCTATTTCATTAAAAGGAATGAATATTCTATATTTCAACTGATGTATGTTATAAAGTAGAGAGTGAACCCTCCTTTAAGAGGGTTCATATTCATTTTCATTTTTTTATAGTTTTATTATGAAATTAAATTTTATATTTCATATGTTTTCAGACAGAGGCATATAAAAAGAATAATGCAGGAAATACCAAAAAACTTTGATATTCTACCCAATGGTAAGATTAGTACAGACGTGATTAAATCATATTACTTTGATTAATAAAAAATATCACAAATATAAAAATAAAATACGCTAAAATCTAAGTAATATAATTTTGGTCAACTGAGAAAGATGATACATTCAAATCCTTTAATCTTATCACTATATATTTTTGTTAAAATATTGGTAGCAAATGTCAGTAGTCGTATATATCTTTCAAATCCATCCTTAGTGAAATCTTTAAAAAAATAAAAGGACGAATTTTTTGGTTATATTAGTGTAGAAAAACAATTTTATTTACATAATTAGACATAAACACACCATAAAATTACATTATTAACTTTGAGTAAGTTGAGTTATGTTTTATCAATGTTTAGCATTGATATATAACATGAATAATTAAAGTAATGACCTAGTATAACAGTAAATATAGTTCCTTTTATAAACTGCAAGAGATACCTAACTTTCCATTAGCTGAATGGCAAGTAAGGCCTTAATTACACCAGCGGAAGTGACCCATTAGAGTCGTAACGGCGGACGAGAATACAGTAACAGAGGCTGTACGAGCGTTCGTGGTTAAGTGTAAGTGTTAGCTAACAGGGATAACTATTACGCTCCAGACTGGAGATTAATTTCTCCAAAGGAAATGCTCAATAGGAGACGCCCACAGTTCCAAGAACTTTAAATAAAATTAGAAGTAGATATTAATGGATTAATACATAGTACTTACTGCAAACTATTGTTTCTTAATTACAAACCTGTAATAGTTCAACAAACTGTTCCAAAAAATACAGTTTTACACCTATTATAAATTCGCATATCTTACTATATATTTACTTTTCCTTCGGCTGAGCTATAAGATTTAATACCAAATACAAATCCGTCATCCAAAAACATAACTTGGACAAATTTTCAGAAGCGGGTACAAGAATACAACTAACAAACACTATGGCAAATGATCTTAATATCTGACTACAATTCGATGGAAGAATACTACAAATAATTTCGTACGGTAAAGGTAGTTCTAAACAATTCGATTTAGTATTTTTAATCAGACGTTCATGTTAGTAGAAATCTGTTCCTTTGTTTATCTGAGCCCTCTAACAAGCCTTTCAAGTTGTAGCGTACTCGCTTTATTCCCTACATAAGATATTATTATAATCATTATTGGTATTTGTAGATATTATTTTATAATTTTCATCATAGCTATTTAATATAACTTTCAAGAAAACGGAAAAGTTGTAAACACTGAGCGAGGAATCACAGATATGAATTTTTATATCATTAATAACTGTCTTTAGTTTTGTAAATCGTAAGTATTTAGTTGAATGGCATTTAAATGTAAGAAAGTTATTTTAATGTTTAAACATTTCAGAAGGAAAATATTGTTATAAAAAAATGTGTCATTTTCTGTACTAATTTTCATGTACATAGTAAAAGTTTAATTATTTTTGATATCGTATAATTATCTTTGGGTCTGTTTACAAGACGCCACTAAATGCATTAGCCTGTCTTCAGAAATCTTGACGCAAATGAATGTAACAAAAATTTACTATATCGTAAAAAATATTCAATAGTCTAACTCAGAGTTGCAATTCTTTGGTCAGTTTTGTTCCCCATGATTAAACTAACCTGCACTTGTAATATAGGGCTATCTAGTAAATCAAATAAATATAATTTATGAAAGTCCCTATCATTTCTATTTAAGTGTTAACAAAGAGTACTACTTATTAGACAATTTGAATTTCCCTATTTTTCTGAATAAAAGTGTTCCATAGAATGCCATTGGAATGCAAAAACGTAAATAAACTCGTTCTAAGACATACAAAGTAAATTCTAAATGAGTTGTAAGTCATAATATAGCAAGAGATTTAGTTTGTTGTTTTTATCTGGTGTTTGAGAATTACTGCAGATATTGAGTCACTCAATATTAATTGTATTAATCTAAATATTAAGAATAGTTTTTTGTATTTTCTCTGTTAACTGGAAAACCCTGTAGTAGGTTGAGTGGTTTCCTTTACAAGGCAAGCACACAGTAAGTGTTCACTTATAACTTCTGTATGAACTTGACTACTTTCACACAGAAAGTTCTATACCTACAATAAGCTTACGTATCATCAACTATTGAAATATTTTACATTACAATACTTTCTGTTGTTATTGGAAGGTTCAACCGTTTACAAACCATGTATTTTTATTTATCACACAAAGAATGTCATGAAAGTTTTTATTGTTAGAATTACATTATAAGCCTGGAAAATATTAAATAAGGCTACTTTTTAAAGCTAATCCTGTTAGTTTGTATATTCTATATTTGTTTACATAGTTTTAAATCTTTTCTTTTGGTTCTCCAGGACAAATTGAATTGAATTCTGATGAATCTGAAATATTACAATTGTTTTAAAATCATACGTTTATTTTAAACAACTTAAGAACCAAGCAATTAATTTTAATCTTGAATAAATTTCAATAGTTTTAAAACTATTTGTCCTTAATGTCTCTGAGAACACATTACCCTGCTAACAAGTGGTTCTTCTCTGAACACATTTACGAGATAGTAAAATGCCTTGGCATCGGTCCACTCCATTAAGCGGTTCCAGCGGTTTCACCAGACCAAATTGAATGGCTTCTACTTGAGTCACTTTTACTTTCCTACTTTAGGTACAATGACCAATAATGTACATTTTTCCTCCAAGTATATTTAAGGGTCTAAAATGAATTGACTACTTTTTATTTGTGTATTAGAGGTATCATATATGTATACAAGCTTTACTGATAAACTTAGTTATATTTCCGATACCTCTGATTATGAATACTATAGATTGGGTAAAGTATTTTTATTTTATATTTTACGAAACTAGAAAAAAATAAACCCAACAACGGAGCATCGGAATGCGATGTGGTTCAGATTGCTTTTTGTACGGAGCAACAGAGGTGGGCTGTACATCCAGGAATGAAATTTATTAATAAATAGTTTCACGTAACCGGTACAAACATTCTTTACAGAGTCGAACAAAACCTATTTATTCTAGGTATAAAAGTCCAATATATTTTGTGTGGTGTTTTTGTATGGAATTCCAGTAATTCCAAAACATATTTTATTGTTTGTTGCTACCTTTTTTGTATCCAAGTACTATGTTTTTACACTGAACTTATACATTTCATTAAACTGTTATTTCAATTTTCGTTTCATTACATCATGTAATTTACATTTTTTTACAAGGTACAGACGATATATATACAGGGTGAGTTTTAAGTCCCTTCCCCCCCTATTTTTTTTTAAACCGTATAAGTTAGGAGGTTTAAACTCCGTACATATTCGTTAGACCTAAATATCTTGTTTTTCATGGGTTCATTGACTCTCCACCTCCAATGGGGGACGGTCCACGAGGAGTAAGCCGAGATTCTTAAATGTAAGCATAGGTTGATATGCACATCAAATTAAAGGTCTCTGTAAGTAGAATACAATGCCGCAAACCGGACCTCAAAAGGTTAATCCTAATGAAAATTACAGGGTGTTAAAATGTACAAAATAGTAATGTGCTATTATCTGCGTTTTATCGCGCAACTTTTTAAAAGTTCATTTCAAAACAATTTTTCTATTGCTGTTTATTCTTTAAAAGAAACTTTATTTTGTTGTGTTTAATGATTTTAAGGGATCACTGGAAGTCCGAGATCTAGGAGTTAACTAAAGGATTTAATAAGAAGTCGGTCATGTGATGTGTCGTTTAACATTGCCTTTTAACGCTGGAAACTGTGCTACAATCTGAATTAAAAAAGGATAATTCGTAATTTTGTTAATAATAATTTTGTTCAGAATCTGTGGTCTGCATTTTTAAATGTAATCTTTGACATAGTCCCTGTGTCGTTGTAAAAGTTAAAGTTGTATGTTATCTGGGTATTCCCAGAGACTTGTTATGTTTGGTTTCAGTTACTTGGGCCATTAAGTATCTGACCTTGTTAGTTGCAGTGTGGCTACTGACCTTGTTAGTTTTAGTGCTGTTAAAGTTAGAAACATGTCTCGCACTCTTCAAGAAAAAGTTGACATGGTGTTTATTTTTGGCGCTTCTAGGAATAATTACCACGAAACAATGAGACGATTTAATGAAAACCATCCAGAAAGACCTGTTAGCAGAACCTATTTAAGGCAGTTAATAACAAAATTTAGAGAGACTGGTAGCGTTACTGATGCAAAACGTTCAGGCCGTCCTCCTTTGTCAGAAGAAGTTGATTTTGAGGTTCTTTGTACAGTTGTGAAAATCCTCAAACCTCTTCGAGACAAATAGCAGACAATATCGGGGTATCACAACGCAAAGCAATAATAACCCTGAAGAAGCACAAATTTCATCCCTACAAAATTATGCTACATCACGCATTAAATGAAGATGACCCGGACAGAAGATTGCAGTCCTGTGAAACTATGGATAGACTAATTATATCAAATCCAACAACCGTAAATAATATCTGCTTTAGTGATGAGAGTACATTTTACGTAAATGGTTTAGTGAATAGACACAACTGCAGATACTGGGATAACTCTAATCCCCATGTTCACAGAGAACATCATACCCAGTATCCCCAGAAAGTAAATGTTTGGGCAGGTCTCTTTGGTAACCACGTGATTGGACCACTGTTTATTGACGGAAATTTAAATGGAGAAAGTTATTTACATATGCTCCAAAATAATATTCATCCATTAATAGAAAATACAATTCGCACTAATGGTGGGGAGTTTAATCGAGAAGAAGTAAGGTTCCAGCGGGGCGGTGCTCCTCCACACTACGATGTTAATGTTCGTGGTTACCTTAATGTACATTATCGTGAGAAGTGGATAGGACGACGCGGGGCAATAGAATGGCTGGCACGGTCCCCTGACTTGAACCCACTGGATTTTTTTTGTGGGAACACTTGAAGTCTGTGATTTATTGTACACCACTCGCATGTGTGGAAGATCTTCGGAACAGAATTACTGAGGCCTGCAGGAAAGTAACACCAGAAATCCTAACCCGTGTAAGGAGTGAATTTGTTAACAGACTATACTACTGTCAGGAAGTAACAGGCAATCAGTTTGAGCATCTACTACAATAAAAGGGTAAGTAACAATCTACTAGTATCGGAATCGTACAATATTAGAACCGGAATCGCTGTTGAAATAAAAATAAATGGGTCTAAAACCTTTGTAAGACAACAATTCTTTAAATAAAATACTTACAAGGCGACACAACACATGATCGACTTCTTATTAAATCCTTTAGTTAACTCCTAGATCTCGGACTTCCAGTGATCCCTTAAAATCATTAAACACAACAAAATAAAGTTTCTTTTAAAGAATAAACAGCAATAGAAAAATTGTTTTGAAACGAACTTTTAAAAAGTTGCGCGATAAAACGCAGATAATAGCACATTACTATTTTGTACATTTTAACACCCTGTAATTTTCATTAGGATTAACCTTTTGAGGTCCGGTTTGCGGCATTGTATTCTACTTACAGAGACCTTTAATTTGATGTGCATATCAACCTATGCTTACATTTAAGAATCTCGGCTTACTCCTCGTGGACCGTCCCCCATTGGAGGTGGAGAGTCAATGAACCCATGAAAAACAAGATATTTAGGTCTAACGAATATGTACGGAGTTTAAACCTCCTAACTTATACGGTTTAAAAATAAATAGGGGGGGAAGGGACTTAAAACTCACCCTGTATATATATATATATATATATATATATATATATATATATATATATGGATATATATATATATATATCCATTTGAGTTGAAACAATAAAAGCTTTGTGAAATTTATCTACAATATTTTTTAGATTTTAAATTTCGCAAGAAACTGTAGTATGGCATAGGCAGGAGTGAGTACAATAAGATTCATGTCTAGTCCTTACATGTAACTGAACCCCACATTTTTTACTCAATAGACTGCCACATTTTCTCTTTTCCCCGGCTACATAAATGTCTTTTCTGTCTGATTGTATTTCTGTCCGAAGTTGATCTCAAGAATGAAGTGAGCTATTCACTGGAGCGAAGCCTGTAACTCTACATACGGTCCTACCTTGTACATTGACTACACTTAAATTTGGTTAGGAAATATGTATGGCTTTAGTTAAAGTCATAAGTTAATCAACCTCTACAGCAGCAGCTCTTAATCTCTTTGACCATATGTAACACAATGATTGCATATAATAACAGTGAGGCAGTGACAGTACATTGGGTGATTGGAATGTGATTAAGACATATTGCTTTTGTTTGCATAGGTGAATGCGGGCTATAATACATTAGAATTTAACTTATAGTAGAATAATTTTGCTTTACTAACACTTAAACTATCACATCACATTACATTCCTACAGAACATATATATGAGTATGTATTATATTAAAATGAATCCAGTATAGCATGGGTGCCTCCATTCATTTTGAAATATGTCTTTATTTTAAAATGACTCTTTCAGTTAATTTTTTCACAAATATAGTTATATTGAGGAAGGAGGAATGTAATAAAAACTGATATTTTAAAAGCTTTCCTAAATAGGGAACAGGTTCTTAAATAGAACGTTCAGTTCTGTTTCACTTTTTCTGTAATCAAAACAATACAGCATTTTACACGTATGTATTTTTACAAATAGTTACATTAATAGTTTTTCCAAAATATTTTCCAAAACTAGTTATTCTAATTTTAAAGAAGAATTTATTTAAAGAAATTTGACGCATTTCGCTATCGTAGTTTATTTTGTTGACTGTATATTGCCTTTTAGAATAACACAAATATTGTATCGTTAATTTTGTATTATTCATATTCAGTTCTGCGTTGACTTATTAAACGCTATGAGTGGTAAACACAATACTGTAATGGTTGATAACCAAGGAAGACAATACATTAGTTCTTGGCACATTGTGATTAAGTTGTTCGTTTACCTAAGGATGTCCTTATTGTTTTTTGTGTAAAAGAATCCATCTTCAGTGGTGACTTTTATACTAAGAATAATACAAAACAACACTACCAAAATCATTATGAAAATAACTGCACTGTAAGCACACAAAACAAATTGAGCTTTTGCATGGTCTGAGCTTTAATGGAGTATATTGACCAACCTCGACTGTACCAACTTTTAATCTAGACAACCAGAAGTTGACACACAACTCAGTATTTAACAGCTTAACCACTAACTCTCACTCACCACGAGTACGTTACGTAATCCTCTGCCAATATGCCATTAGCAGAGATCTCTTAACGTTAGTAAATAATAATAAATATTAACGGCTAGGTTTGCGATGATATATCTCATTTAGTAGTTTTTTTTGCTACAAACATCCCTTCCATAGTATGTTTGGTGAGGTTAGTGGGTCATTCAAATTGCTGAGATAATTTTAGACATACTTAAAGAAATACACATTACTATAAAATTTTTTGTTAAGGGTTTAAAAAGTTATATGAATTTTATTAAAATTTCTAAATATTGAAAAATGTTATAACTACGTTCACGGGGTCGCTGATTGATTATGTTGTCAATTACGCTTTTGAAAATTAATCTTTACATGCATACAGTTAATTAGAATTGCCCAATTAAATTTGAATACCTTCAATAAGAGTGACAGGATCCAGGTATATTGAGAGTAGAGAAATACTGTAATATTTTATAAATTATATTTTTCAATTTGTATATGGTTAATATTTTTAAGTTTCTAGTTAAAGACAATTGAAATAAGGATATCACCTTATAATATCTAAATCATATATAATGATGTGGCGCAGTCCTACTTTGTCATATATAAATATACAAACAAATTATTGTTAAATGATTGTTTCTATTTTTAAATGTAGTTTACGGCCATATATTACGCAAACACTTTTGCGCTGTTTACGTCACGTTATCTCAACCTCACCAACATCATATTAATTATTGTTATTCTATGTACTTTGAATTAATATTAGAGATAATAAAGTTTTAATTCAACTCTTTATTATAACTTGAGTGATGAGTTATATTTAGTTATTGGCTTCCAGCCTCGAGCTTCACCATGATAGCTCGAAGACCGGAAGCAAATAACGGTTTCTACTGATGACCTAACCACATTTTATCTACGGTTCTCTTCTTTTTTAAGAGTCTAATTAATTAGTTATAGCCAACTGTGAAAATAATAAATGAATATTAATTAAGAATTTCGCCAATAACTAAACAGAAAGCTAGTTGTGCTAGTAACAACCGTAACTCTATGTTGGGTGTATAGTTTATTTTTTTATTATGAGCGTTGTTCCATAAAATATTAGTTTAGAAAAAAGATCCTAACCTTTACTTTGCCACTATGAAAGTAAAGCATTATACTCCCTTTGCCAGAAAATAAAATTTTTCTGTAATATTTGCAATAAATGTGTGAAAAGGAGACATGTGTTAAAAAATCAAGTATTTTAATATGCTATTTGCCTTGTTTTCCAGACGAGTTCTTGTAAGAGCTCTAAGTAAATGTAATTAGCAAACTCGTCTTGTTGTCTGTCACCATCATTAAACAGCTTATGGAATTGAATTTTAATAACATCCTTGGAAAACATTTTCCAACAAATAATGCAAACACTGTAGCCTGAATCCAGACTGTTTAATGTTGAAATACAGTAAAGGTTTATTTTATTAGTATACAATTTCAAAACTCGAGCGTTTTCCATATTACTACACAATACAAATCGTAATTTTTATTGAGCATATAAGAAGTTTATTTTTCCTGGAGATGGAAAAATTAATTTACATCTATCTGTGTGTCTGTATGCAAAATAAAACGAGAACAAGCAAACATAAGATGTGGAATATTTCATAAACCTACATTTCTATTTAAAACACACCGTGGTTTGTGTATCTGTCCAAGAAGTTTGTCCTACACGTTAGTAAACATGTTTACATTAGTATTATAACAACGAGAAGATATAACAATAAATGAATGTGTAAAACAAACTTTGTACAATAATACGCATTTGCTACATGTTACAAAGTGCCACACATAGCGTAATGCAAACTCAGTGAAACCTGTTACGCACACGTGTTGTGGCGTACTCTTACTTTTCATATAGTGTTACATAATAACATTTAACAATCTTAATGTATGTAACATATTATTTTTTACTGTACTGAAGTTATAAGATTTCTAAACCTGGACAAAGTTATACACTTTTTAGACTCTTGAATAGGCAATTAAAGCTTCAACTGACATTGATAAATAGAACGGAATTCCACTTCAATTCTTGGATAGCTTCACAAGTTTTAATTGGAATTCTACCATTTAAATATATGATTAAATTTGTGGAAATATTTTAAAATGGTAGAAATCACTGGTAAATTATTACTCAAGGGGTTTATAAATTCAATTCTGTCTTCCTAACAACACGATATCGTGAAACGGGTATCAGACTTAGAATTTTTTATAAAGCATTTATTTCAACATAAGCAAAATTGAGTTCGACATTTAAGTATGCCACTGCTTAGAATTTGGCTGAGCGTTCGCTAATATTTTTACATTGAACTTACGTGGATCGAGAATAAGGCTAAGAAAATAAATTTGTAAAAAATACTATATCCTTTACATGTAACATATCCCATTAAAACTTCATGGGGATTTTACATTTACGTGACACATCCTTAGTGTGTTCTACTCTTGTATTCTTCATAATTTTAAACAATAGATGTAATAATAATAACATTTTTGAATAATTTTAGTAGCTTATAGAATAATTAATTCCATTTTTTTCTGATGTGGATGAATATAATTAAGTAAAAGTGCAGAGTAAGAATGAAAAAAATTGTGAATATACAAGAACCGAAGATAAGAATATCCAGAAGTGATGAACACCAAAATTTTATACACATATATATATATATATATATATATATTTCCAAATTTTGAATTTTTATTTGTAGAATAAAATGTATAATTAATTGGAATTCAATGTTACATTCAATGTTAGACGAAAAGATTTTATTTCAGAGCATATTTCTTTGTACTAACTCTCCTAGTTAAGCGGAAAATTTATTTTTTGAACACTGCTCTGAAACCCGACTTATTAAACAAAATTTTAATTTATCATTGTAGCATGATATCTCGAGAAAGTTTTCATAAGGAGACCTAAAATTAACTCAAATTAACTCTTATCGAATATACAAGAATACATTTTATGATGTTAAATTCCCATTTGAGGATATATTCGAGCTTCCTTGAAACTTATTAATCACCAGGCTAAAACAATGTATCAGCCGGAAAATCAATAATTTTTTAAATAATTTTATATGCCATTCTATCTGATCGCTAGGCATATTGAGAGTGAAATTTCTTAATGGTTTGAAATTTCGCATGAAACCTGAGCGACTGTTACGTGACATGTGGTGTAACGTATCTTGCCTACATAGGAACGTTAATACCAGTAATACAAATATATTGCAACTGACCCAGTTTGCTTGAATGACCTATATATGTCAGACTCATACGTCATTATGTATGACATATTTACAAATATTTCAACTGGTTACTGACAAATTTATAACGTTGTGTTTGAGAACCACTGTGGATTTAGTCGCTTAAAAGGAGTACTTATGAGTTTGCGGAAGTTTCGAATAAAATGGTTATTACTTAGGAAGTTACCGTAAGCGATATTCTGTCCACACTTACGTTGAGAATCTTCCAGAGAGCAGCACTTCGTATACGTTTTCTTTAAAGGTTCTTGTAAGTTTTAATTATGAATCTTCCGTGGTAAAAGCAAGGCTAACGATTTTTATTTATTATATTTTAAACTGATTACTTTTTCCTTCACTGCGTTTCCAGAATTGGAATTTCGTCCCTCTTTTAATTGTAAAAACACTTGAAGGCATCTCAGTTTTAACAAAACAACTTCTGGAAATATTTCAACCAATTGTATGATATTTTACTCCTAGTTCTAATAATTGAATGTCTATCCTCTATACAAAGTTTTGTAACTTATGCGACTGCGGTTTACTCAAAGTTTTAAATGATTTACTAAAGTATGCTAACCCTATGATGAGGAACTGCTGCGAATGAATATCTGAAAAGAAAAATGTATGCTTATCCTGCAGTTGGCATTCACTAGACGGTCATCAAAATTATTGATATTTCTGTGTTCGTTATTACAGGATGAGGGCATTAGTTGGTTCAGTTAACTCTCAGGTGAATGTTTATGACCAGTGCGTTTGGAGGAAAGGGCAAACACGATATTGAGATTAGATCTCGATAGAGTTTACTCCTGGAATCTGGAGTCATGTTATTCTAAATAGATCCAAAAAAATTCAGCGACGAAGATTTCAGACTTTGCACTAAGAGGAAGGTGAATTGAAGTTAAACTCTCCATTTACATTGATTCCACGCTTCCTACTCAGCTAGGTGACCTGTTGAAAGCCGTTGTTCAAACATACCGTATATGAATTAGAATCGACTCAAACTACGTTATCCCTTGTGAGCTGTGATTCAGATTAGTTTTTATAATACGATTGCATATTATAGGAGATATAATACTGTGCTTTTTATTTATATGTAGCGAAAAAAACACTTTATTTAACTCAAGTTTTCCAATATGCTATCGGTGAATAAGTTGTTGAAATGTATTATTCAGTCGATTATGAGTCTACAGACTAAGTATATAATAGAATAACGAAATCATATAAATAAGGGTGTAAAGCACACAAACACACTGTTTTGTAGGATGTTCATTTTTCGCGAGCTAACTCATGTAAACTAGGCATGTTTGTACGTCATAGCATTGTAGCCTACATGTAGAAGTTTGACGGGTACACTTTGGACCATGGGATCTGTCAAACATTTACCTCCATGTGAAGCTTTGATTCCTCGTACTGTGTGTTACTTTACTTTTTACTTTACATTTCATCATTATTAAAAATAGTATTGGTAATTGTTTAAAAATAAAAAGTATAGTATTTTTCAACTGTTACAGTTGAGTCCTTTAAAAATTCATGTAATTGCTACATTCCAGGTCTGATCATAATCGTTTTCCAAAAAATTTACATCTATTCCTTATCACTCTTTGTGGTGTAATAAGAAATGATATTTTTTCTGAACAGCGAATGTTTCAACTGAAATATTATAGCACCACCTTGTTCAAACATAAAACTGGCGAAGGTAGTTTTCTGTTAATAGTACTAATGGCATCTTCCCCAGGGAGGGTAAGCGATTTGTGCTCGGACTTCGACTATGGCCGCTATGAGGTAATGAAACTTAAAAAAGCAGCGGTAATTTTGCTAAATCTGTTGGTCCCATGGAACTTCCGCAATATATCTCACAAATTCCACAGTGTGCTGTAGGGTAACTTATGTCAAGCAATATACCATGTCATAGCACAAAGGCAACGTTCTACATTATTCATGGATTCCTAGCGTTTGCTTCATGTTTTATTACGGTTTTATTCCATGATAAAAGAGCGATTAACGTTATTTATACCGTAATTTGTGTTTCAACTTCAATCAAAGGTTTTCAAAAATCTCAAAGGTATTAATAATTTGCGTATCGTTATATAAGGAATCAAGAGAAAATCATCATTTACTGTTTTATCGTTTTATAGAACCCATAATGTTGTGCATGTAGCTTTGACGATTATTTTCAAATTCTCTTAACTACTTTGGAAGAACACCAACTATATATATATATATCAGTTAGTTATATGTATATATATATCAGTAAAGGGCAGTTTTTTAGATTATTAAATATATTTAACACAATTTACAAACTATATTTAACAGTACGTAGGAGCAAACTATTGTACCTAATCCTAAATAAATTATAATGAGCAATTTAACTTTTTCTAGTAAATTAAGTGCAAAGTATTATTTTAGGATTAACATGATTAAAATCTGCAATATTTATGTGAATGGGAGTTGAGTTTTAAAAGTCTATATCATTATCAAATAGAGACTGTGACTGAAGGCCAGATAATCTCCTCATACGCACCCACCATTACACCCACACTCCACTGACAGTCCCGAGCACAGTGAGGGTTAAGTGTAGCCTGCAACTCCGTTTTCCGTCTCCGATTATTCAATATCATCGTATACTCATGAGTAAAACATAGGCTGTGACAATTCGGTAAGAAGTTTACGTGTGTTTGGGTTTGAAATCACCTAGGCCCAGCCACAGCCTCTATTTGCTAATATCATAAAACCTAATATCACAGAATTTGAAATAACATTATTTGCGGGGTGGCTTTTATATTTAGGAACAATATACTATATTTATATATATTTTAGTAAATTTATGAATATTAAACTATTATATTATCTGTTGCACTACCTAGAATCATACCATTACTCGTCCAATAGAATTTTTATAGAATATGCTATTCGGAAGTTTTCGATTATGAACATTTGATACGAGTATTGTGTATGAGATCACATTTGTTATATGAGATAATAAATAATAGAGAATAATAATCAAAAGGTATAAATAGGATTATATATATTTTTTTATTTATTAAACAAAACATTATGTTGAGTTAGTAGACAGTTATTCGTCCCATACTTCAAAACTTTTTGGGTAATTTATGATAATCTTTAAGTGTCGACATTTTTTTTTTTTAATACTGTTGCCTGTACAATGAGAAGGCTGTAATAATTATAACATATGTGTAATTAAATATACAGTTTTAACTGCCATTGGTTGAAGAAATTACAACTGACAAGCAGTTTATTTTTACTACTCTAATGATTTTATGAACTATTTAGCCTCTGATAATGCATAAACTGTCAAATTCGTTAAAAAATGTATGATATCTTAAAAGTGAGTTGGTGTACAAAGAATTCCAATAATTCACATGATTAGCAAAATTATTCAAAATAGTTCGCAAATGTGACTTGTAGGTCATTTATACACACGCGTGTGGGTAGAACCTTTCCAGGACCTACATGTTGCTATGCAAATGCCTACGAAAATATTGTTCATCTCAGTACACAATTTTAAACCATATTACTATAGGGAAGTAATAAATGTGACAGCGACATGTAAGTGATGTACCTGGGACATACAACTGTGTCGTGCCTTACACAGGAGATAATACAACTTTGACAGATGAAACTGGCAGCAAGCACATTACCATCTGTCGAACTGTCTGTTAGTATTGGCTTGGTACTGTTCCATTTACTGATTACTCTGCACTTCAGGTTAGGGTTTAAAATTATATTGGAAGGTCATTGCTTATATTATATAATAATGAACCGGAAACTCACAAACATTGGGACGGAGCGGAGCGGCCGTCATAGTGATCTTGTGGCACACACACACACACGCAACGTCCGCTAGCGAGGAGTATAAAGTTATTGCTCCAAGTGGCGCTTGCAGCCGTGCATGGTGAGCACTTGTTTTTAAAGACGTTCATTTTGCGTACATTAAACATATCTGAGAGGGCTAATCGAATGAATGTGAGATGAATGTAAAAAAGTATGTGGTAAATTTTAAACAATTATAACCTATTTTGAGTTTTTTTAAACTCTTCTTAATGATTGCGTAAGTATCACGTTGAACAGTTTCAGCTAAGAAAGAAAATTGCTTTCCTTTAGGGAATAATGTTACCTAGTCAAGACCATGTTACCTAGATAACGTATTAAGAATTATAAACGTCATATTAGCATGAATTAGTATGTCTTAAAAAATACGTATCTTACAAATTTATGTAGTTATTAACGTGACAAAACTATAAGTTCAAATTAATTATATTTATATTTTTAATTAGTTAAATTTATAATTATTATATATAATACTATGAATACTGCTAGAGTTTACGATTAAATATAATTTATTTCTGAGGACTAAATACTATTTAAATACTTGTGTTAAACCCATAAACTACATTGAACGATTATTTTACACGAGTAAGCTCTTATTATAATATTTAATTACCTATTAAACTGATGGTTGATGGTTCTGTTTATACTGTTCCAAATTTTATTTTTAATATTGACCTGTATGGAGTAGGTTAGTTTGGTTCATTTGGAGAGAACTTAATCTTATAAATGGTGTTAGTTATAAAAGTACAGTGAACATTTTCATTTGTATTATCTAAGATTTTGGCCTTGAAATATATTTCAAAAAATTAATAAAAACTAATGAGATTACGGACTAATTAATCACGGATAATTCTGAGCTGCTGAAGCGCTAGTAGGTCAGGAGTAACAAGTAAGAATCGAACTGGAACAGGGAGACAGGAGTTATAGCTGCTAATGGTTAGGTTAGGTTAGGTTAGGTTAGGTTAGGTTAATAAGGTCACATTCGGACGCTGACGAGCTACAGGCCGATCTTAATAACGTTTTTAGATGGAGTATTGTAAACAAAATGTCTTTTAACGGATCAAAGTGTCAGGTAATGACTTTCAGAAGATCTCGTAATTACATAGAAAATGATTATTTTTTGAATGGAGTACTAGTATCTAGAGTGAACGAGAAAATTATAGATTTAGGTATTTATATAGACTTTACTTTATCTTTTAACTGTCATGTAGATGCGTGTGCTTCAGCAGCTAGTAGAACTATGGGGTTTGTTATTAGACAAAGTTTCAATTTGAAACCGTACATCGCCGCTCGCACACCCACAGCAAACCATCAGGGAAGCGCGCGCCCATGGTGGCGAACGGGATGCCGGATCAAAACTAAACTAGGTAAAAAAAAGAACACCGTGGTCAGCATACTCAGGTTCATTTACTAAGACACAATATAGGCCTATCTAGTCAATATAAATATATAAGTATATATACTATAAATAAAAAAAAAAAAATAAATAAAAAGTGCCTGCAGTAGTATATACCTCAAACAATCCTTATCAGGTGCACCTGCATACAAAAATTAGAAACGCCATAATTTGAAACAAGAAATGCCAATTCCACCCGGTATCCTTCGGCTAAGGGTGGGCTCCTAATGAAATCCAAGAAATAATTCAATAATATCTAAAACTAACTTAAAATTAAATAACAAAATATAAACTATATAAATGGCAACAATAACAATAACAAAAAATAAAGAATATGAGCAGGGTATCACAGATGTTGACTAGTAGCAATGTCCATCATGGTGGCCGTCCTTCAGCAGAGCGCAAAAGCGAAGGTTCTCTGCGACCACGCATGATGGAGAGATGACAGCAGAAAATCAACTCATCTCCTGGACCTCATCAGTGAGGGGCCGTAAACTTAGCCGCACATGTCAGAAGGAGAACAGCTCCGCAAAACTAACAAACACTTAATTAAACTAAATTTTAACTTGGAGCTACTCCTAACTTGTACACCACGGCTCGGAGTCTTTGCCACTCTCCCGGAAAGGCCAAACGCCTTCAAATGGTCAGTGGCCTCTGCAGCCAATAAACCACACACACATACACTATATAAAACACACATGAGCCGGGGAGATATAGGTATTGAACCGGCTCAGACTCCCCCCCCCAAAAGGAGGAACTCCCCTCTGTTAATTTCTTCAAAATGAAGAACCAAACGAAATGCCTCTCCCCCCAATGGTTGAAGAATTATAAACCGGAAACCCTGAAGTCTGCAGAAGGTAAAACCAAGAAAATCCAGTTGGAGGCAAGAAATCCCTCCAAGAGTTGCGTGGGTACAAAGAAGAAAACAGGAACCTTGATCAGGAAGAATGAGCAGAGGTGATCAGGCCTCTGGACCTAAAACCCTCCCGCACAGACTAAAGAGAAATCACGGATGACTCCGGCAAGGCTTCAGATGGGATATGTGCGCCTTCCTGAAAATCTTCCCGGACTGAGGATCTCCCAGTCGGGCAGTCACCGGAGTCAGAAACTTCAAGATGCGGTGGGGACCAGTCCACCTGTAGCAAAGTTTAACAGCTCTTTTATCCACAGCCGAACTGACTGGGTGAGCCTTACAGTAAACTAGATCCCCCACCTGGAAGGGATTGGCAATACGACCTCGGTTGTACTTCCTCCTTACTAACTCCCTAGCCCGAATGAGATTCCGCCTGGCTGCCTCCCAAGTGGCTTTCACATTGGGAGTACCAGGAGGTGGCAGAAGATCGCTAATTTTCCAAAGGTTCGCCAAAGGGTTGTTTGGCGGAAAGCCAAATAATAACTCGAAAGGTACCGCCTTGTGACTTTCATGCTGGGCCGTATTAAAGGCAAATTGGATCCAAGGTAGTTGTTGATCCCAGGTGGTCTGATTTTCCGCATGAAAGGCAATGAGAGCAGATCGAAGATTGCGATTAAACCGTTCGGCGTGAGAAGGCTGAGGATAGAAAGGGGAAGTAGTCACATGGCGGATTCCGTGCCCAAAGCACATTCTTTTAAAGATATTGGAGACAAACTGTGAACCATTATCGGAAACTAAGGTGGCGGGGATTCCAAAGTGTTAAAAAAAAATGGTTACGAAGTGCTTGCACCGTGAGCTGCGCGGTAGCACTCCGCAATGGGAACAACCAAACAAACTTGGAGAAGGCATCCACACAAACAAGTAGGAACTTATTTCCGGACTTGCTACGCGGGAGAGGCCCAACATAGTCAATAAAAACCTTCTCCAAAGGTTTTTCCGCCACCTCAGATGACAAAAGACCCAACTTGGTATTTTGAGCGGGTTTGCTTAGCGAGCACAGTTCACAAGAACGTACTCGAGCTGCAATATCCCGGTCCATACCTTTCCAGATGAACTGATCCCTAATCTTCGCGATGGTCTTATGAATTCCTAGATGTCCGCCCACAGGAGAAGAATGAAAATACTGAAATACCATCGGTACAAGAAAGCTTGGCAGCACTAACTTAGGTTTTCTCCGCTGCTTGTCACGGCAGCATAGAGCACCTCGGTACAGAAAATAAGGAGGGTGGGCACCTCCGTTTTTAAGCTCATTGATGATAGCAGTCAGCTCGGGATCCTTAAGTTGGTGTGGAACAATGTCCGAAAATGCCAGAGGAAAGTCTAGGAGCACGCCACAACATGGCGGCTCTGATAAATTCTGGTGGTCGTTGGGTAAGTGATACATGCGTGACAGAGTGTCCGCTATGATATTTTGGGTGCCTCGCACGTGCTGCACTGTGAACTTAAGGGCAGAAATTTGGACTACCCAGCGACCAATCTTCCCGAGCTGACGGGGGTGGGCAAGGAGCCAAGAAAGTGCCTGGTTGTCGGTTTCCAACAAAAATTCTTTACGTTCTAGGTAACGCCTGAACTTATTAATTCCAAACACGACAGCCAAACATTCCAGCTCATAAACAGAACAACTCTTCTTCTCACAAGGGGTTAACGTGCGTGAAGCATAAGCTATGGGCTGCCGGATACCATCTACTTCTTGCGATAAAACAGCAGCAACGGCTAAGGAGGAAGCATCAGTTTGCAAGACGAACTTACGACTGAAATCAGGCATAGCCAAGACTGGAGGCTGCATCACTGCCTCTTTCAGCTGCTCAAAAGCAGTCTGTTGCGCTTCACCCCACTCAAACTTGGCACCCTTTTTCCTAAGAGAGTTCAGAGGGGCCGCCACTTCAGCAACATTGGGGATGAAACAACGATAAAAATTTATCATTCCCACAAAACGGGCAATCCCCTTGGCATCCTTAGGAGGAGGAAACTCCCTGATTGCCTGGGTTCTCTCTGGATCAATACAAACACCTCGAGAAGAGACAAGACGACCCAGAAACGATATTTCAGGCTGAGCAAAACTCACCTTTTCAGGATTGACGGTAAGGCCAGACTCTCGCAGCCTAGTTAGAACTTCCTCTAGATGAGTCAAGTGCTCCTCATAACTCTCACTGTACACAAGCAGGTCATCCAGATAGTTGAACACGAACTTAAATTTGACATCATGAAAGATAGAATCCAGGAGTCTGGTGAGTGTCTGGGCCCCCACAGCCAAGCCCATTGGCACTCGGGTGAACTGGTACAAATTCCAAGGCACACAAAAGGCAGTGAGAGGTCGAGACTCGTGTTTTAGAGGAATCTGATGATATGCCTGATTAAGATCAAAAAATGGAGAAATACTTGGCCTTACCAAACCAGTCGAAAGCAGAATGCAAATCGGGGAGAGGCACGGAGTCAATTTCTATCTGAGCATTGAGCTTTCGATAATCCAGGACCAATCTGGACTTCCCATTAGGTTTCGGCACTAGAAACGCTGGACTGGAAAAATTTGAGCAAGACGGCTCGATTACCCCACTCTTAAGTAAATCATCAATCATATTTCTCAGAATTTCCATCTTGGGCGGAGCAAGCTTATATGGATGGGAACGTACAGGACGGGTGTCTGTAAGACGAATCTCGTATTCCAAGAGATTGGTCGTGCCCAGTTTGTCAGTTAGGACTTCAGGAAAACTGGAACAAATCTGCCTTATGTCCTCAGCCTCTTTCGGCGTAAGATGTCCTAGTTGGTCAGGAGGAGTCAAGCTCTTATCTTCCATCTCTAAGGCAGCAGTCCCACGAGACTCGACATCTGAAAAGGGAACGAGCACCCGCCTGGCGAAAGCAAAGAAAACATGACTGGAGGCCAAATCCAAAATCATGCCAGTTTTTCCGATAAAATCTGCTCCTAAGATGAAAGGAAAAGTCAGGTCCTTAGCCACCAAAAAGCTCCAATCCCAAGAGAAATAATTAATTTTGATGTGAATCTGGGCACTACAGATAATAGGTAAAGGTGTGCGTGGAGCAGTACAGCAGATAAGTGAACTAGGCTCAACCTGCCGTATTAGCCCAGAGGATTTTAGATCTTCAAAAAACGACAAAGAAATCAGGCTGCGTGCTGACCCAGAATCAACCAGGGCCTTCTGCACCACATTCCCCACAAGTGCATCCAGTTGTGGGCAGGTTGAGCGGGCAGCCCTTACTCCCTGCGCAGCCAGAGCAGCAACCTCCCCTCTCGGCCAACGATGATAACTGTCCCCAAGTCTATTTCTTTCTGTTTTCTTTCTGTTCTGCATTAAACCAGCTACCCTTTTACCATGAAAATCAGGTACATATTTGCCCTCAAAATTACCTTTACGGCACGAGTCGGGCTTACTCGTCCGCAAGCTTACTAGTTTTTTTTTATTAAGTGGACAAAACGGTCTAATATGTCCCACTTGCTTGCAGCCATAACAGGTAGGAGGCTGCCTACGGGAAGGAGCAGCTGCTGGCTCAGACTGCACCGGAGCATGGACCGGCCCCGGAGGCAAGTGAGGAAGATGCCTCGACATGGCCTCCCTTTGATCATCCGCATCCTGAACCCCTCTAGAGATGATGGAAAGGCGGTCCAAATCCGCAAAAGATGCGGGACGGCTACAAAAAATCAAACGGGAGCGTTCTTCAGGTTTAATGCCCTCCAAAATAAGGCTCACCAACTCCGTTTCGCTCAAGCTCAAGCGCAACACCCGGGCTACATCCCGTATCTCCCCGACAAAATGGCTCAACGTCTCGTCTGGTGCCTGAGGACGATAAACGCGTTCCACCCGCAAGCGCTCCCTAACCCGAGCAGGTACAAAGAACTCCAAGATCTCGGCGTGGAACTGGTCAAAGGTGGCACCTCTCTTAAGGCAGTCTAGAAGGCGATCAAAAAGCGGCCTTAAGGAAAACTGCGCTAAAATCTGCATAAGCATGGCATCTGTCATACCAGGAAATTCTCTTAGCTTAAAAACTTCCAGAAGGAAATGGATAAGTAAATTAGTGTCAAGCCCATCAACTCTGGGGAAGTGTTGTAAAACACTCCCCAAAGGATGGGGCAGTTTGCCAAAGCTAGAAAAGGAAGGCACAACTATAGATGATGCCTTACCAGCCGCTTCAGGAGGGCCACTACCCATCGGAGACATAGTAACTATGGGAGGCTCGAAAGAAAGAGCCGGAGGATGGTTAGCAAAAGTAATGGTAGTGGGAACCTCCGTTGGAGTGACAGCGGTAAATAGTACCCCCTTCTCTTTCACCGAGCGCACCTCACTGAAACCATCTAAGGCTTGTTTTAATTTGTTACTGGCCGAAAAAGCCCAACTTTTAATATCAGAGTCTAAACTAGGAGCTGACATAAGTAAAACTATTCTGTCACGCCAATGTAAAAGCTGAGATGCCAATCTAGCCTTTGCTGACCCGGACATGGGAAGTGACTCAAAATTAATATCGTCTTCTAATTCCTCCATTCGGGTTTTACAAAACTCAAATTCTGTGTTAATTTGGAACTCTGCATTCCAGCTGCGGTCCAACGCTATACAAGCCCGTAATTGAGCCCTTAATGCCCTCACATCTCCCTCGGGCTTCTGTCCTCTCGCCAGGACCTCAAAAACCAACTCGGGCTTGCGTAGATGTTCAGGCACCAGGGAAAACGCCATACCAAACAATTAAGACAAATAAATACAACAATAAACAACAAAGCGTACGCAACAATTACTTAGTAACCTAAGTGGACTCAACTCACAAAAGGCTTACACTGACGAGGTCCAAGTGAAGGACTTAATACCTGCTACCTAATAGAAGGATACCCTGCAAATATACACTAACCACGACCTACAAACACAGAAGCAATAAATATAACAAAACAACACATTGATAGGGGAGAAGTAGAGTACAGTTAGATAAATTTAGCGGTTAAGCAATTTAGAGTCCCTTGCTCCCTGCAAAGGGTAAGTCTGCAGGAAACAAGACACTAAACCAATTCCACCCGGTATCCTGTGCTAGGGCGAGCTCCTAATGAAAAAAAGTTGTGTACTCTAACCTCCCCCTACCTAACACCAACCTACACCAACAAACAAAACCAGAACTGAGAGACAGCTGAGAGAGCAGCTAACCACGCTCTGCTACCATTGAAACAGTACATCGCCGCTCGCACACCCACAGCAAACCATCAGGGAAGCGCGCGCCCATGGTGGCGAACGGGATGCCGGATCAAAACTAAACTAGGTAAAAAAAAGAACACCGTGGTCAGCATACTCAGGTTCATTTACTAAGACACAATATAGGCCTATCTAGTCAATATAAATATATAAGTATATATACTATAAATAAAAAAAAATAAATAAAAAATAAAAAGTGCCTGCAGTAGTATATACCTCAAACAATCCTTATCAGGTGCACCTGCATACAAAAATTAGAAACGCCATAATTTGAAACAAGAAATGCCAATTCCACCCGTTATCCTTCGGCTAAGGGTGGGCTCCTAATGAAATCCAAGAAATAATTCAATAATATCTAAAACTAACTTAAAATTAAATAACAAAATATAAACTATATAAATGGCAACAATAACAATAACAAAAAATAAAGAATATGAGCAGGGTATCACAGATGTTGACTAGTAGCAATGTCCATCATGGTGGCCGTCCTTCAGCAGAGCGCAAAAGCGAAGGTTCTCTGCGACCACGCATGATGGAGAGATGACAGCAGAAAATCAACTCATCTCCTGGACCTCATCAGTGAGGGGCCGTAAACTTAGCCGCACATGTCAGAAGGAGAACAGCTCCGCAAAACTAACAAACACTTAATTAAACTAAATTTTAACTTGGAGCTACTCCTAACTTGTACACCACGGCTCGGAGTCTTTGCCACTCTCCCGGAAAGGCCAAACGCCTTCAAATGGTCAGTGGCCTCTGCAGCCAATAAACCACACACACATACACTATATAAAACACACATGAGCCGGGGAGATATAGGTATTGAACCGGCTCAAATTTTAAAAATGTTGAAACTCTGATATTGCTGTATTATTCATTGGTCAGGTCGAGGCTAGAAAACAATATCATTATTTGGAATCCTATTCACATTACATATCAAATTATGTTATAAAAAATTCAAAAACGATTTTTAAGGTATTTATTTTTCAAATGCTTTAACATTTTTACGTACGCAGTTCCATATGATGAGTTGTTGGGGCTGTTTGGGTTCGGGAGTCTTGAATTGAGGAGGAAGGTGGCTAGCCTGATGTTCCTATACAAGCTGGTGCGAGGCGTGGTAGACGATCCTACTAGCCTGGCCGTCTTATCTTATCGCGTACCTTCATTCAACAGTAGGAGCAACGTTCGGTTCTCGGTTCCATTCTGCCGCACGACGGCTCACGCATCCTCGCCGCTCTACCGGGTGATGAGGTTGTACAATTTTATACAGAGCTTAGAGTCTGATGCAGACATTTTTTTTTGACTCACAAAATGTATTTAGAATTAAATGCCTCAGAAGTTTAAATTAACTAATCAGCTGTGTACAATGTAATTAATTTTTATTGTACCTATGTTTGTAACTGTTTGATATTCCATCCAATTGATTGTTTGTTCCTATTTATTTCATGTGCATATATTTATTACTCATTTTTTGTTGTTATCATTGATACATTTATTATTATTGTTATGGATTGTTATAGATTTATTTATTATCTTTCGTTAACTTATAAGTTAAAAGTTATAGATTATATAAGTTACAGGCAATAGCATGTAAGTAAATTTTTTTTATGTTATCACATAATTTAAAACTATATATAAAGTGAAGTGAGTGAAGAACATTCCCACAGTTAATTGTTTATATGTAATAACTTCTTTATTGTAAATGGTCAATACTGTTATAAAGCATGCAAATAAAATAAAATAAAATAAATGATCACCGGGGGGTGGAGGCTGTCTCTCTAGCAGTTAGATAATTTGGTCAGCTATTTTTTTTTTTTTGGTCTTTTATGAATGTAAAATTGTTTCTTCTTTCATAACCACAATCCTATAGTTTGTATAGAATGGATGCGTCGCGAGGAGGGAGATGTATTATTTGTATATTCTAAAAACCAAAAGATCAACACAAGCCAAAATTGACCTCGTCAAAATTAAAATCCCCATTTTTTTATTTAAGGTGCCTAATATATTTTAATTTCTAAAAAGAAACTTAAGTTATAATTTTTATTTCGTTACAAATAATCTAATAGTGTAGTGACGTGTTAAATAGTTGACCTTATCACTAAATATATGTATCTGAAGGACACATTTCCATGTAACAGGTACTTGTTGGATTTGTAGCTTTGTAATGAGTAAGACAAAACTGCGTAAATATTAAACTTTACCTGTTTTGTGTTAGCTAACGATCATTTTGTTGTTTTCGCACGTCATAAGGATGACTATTTGGAACTAAAGTAAGCCTGAAATTCAAAATTACTAGGGATTCATTACATATTTTCAAGTTGTGCTATTGGTCCTTGATACTAAAAGTAACTAACGAAGAAGAATTAACATACACAGGTTTAAAGCACGTTAGGGGGACCTTTGTGGTCTTTGAACTTACATGAAGGCTAAGATAATTACATATCTTAAGCGAAGCATAAGAAAATGCGCAGTGGATACGCCTACATTATTGAGAATGGAAGAACAAATCTCTTAGAATCTAGTTCAATTCTATTATGGCTTTAACAGTCCCAATTAACAATGGCGCTCCAGCATGAAGTTATGTGTTAATTAATGAGCGTATCGCACCTCTTGGAGTACTACGCCTAGCGAGTCTACACAACCGATAGAGAACCAGACATTCTTAACCAAGGATGTTGTGTCTTCTCCGGACATGGCGTGTTGGCACACTAAACTTGGGTAAGTATATAAACCGAACATCTCCCTAACCAAACCAGACCTCCTCTTCTCCACCATCATGTACATCAAGGTAAGTGAGCCGCAGCGTATTTTATACACGTGTAAAACAGAATGTTAAATTATGATGCTATTTAAAAGGCGTTAAATCACTAATTAATCTTTCATAAACGGTAATAATAAAAAATTGTTTTAAAAATATCATTGTATATTTATACTCAATTTGTGGATTTTTTAAAATGTAAATTTAAACTGAGGATAAAACCTGAATGCAGAGTAAAATGATTAATGATAACTGTAGGGTAATCACAAATTTTAAATACAAGAGCCTGATTTGTAGTAATGAAATATTTATATTATATATAATAATGAGTAGCTAAATATTTTTAAGGTATGGATGGGAATGACGAAGCCATGTTTTTTATGTATAAATATTATAAGAAAATTGGCTTTTAAAGAGCCCACCATGAAAAAATTGCGGTATTTGAAAGCTTCTGAATCATTTCAGAATATTCCCCATGACATGAGCACTTCTGTGGATAACTCATTTTCGATGTTCCCCAGCTTTTGCAATGAGGGACGTACTTAACGAGTAGGAGACAATTTTTCACTTGAAGAGAGTTTAAGAAAATTGGTTAATTATTCTAGTCATAAATTACTCAAATTGTGTATAATTTTACAACTATTTCCAATAATAATAATTTTTAAGTAGTTTTACCAGCAGTGTAATTTTAAAAATACATTTCATTGCTTTTCAGCTTGAAGTACCTAAACATAGATTATGTTGAGAGTATTTTAAAATTTTATTGTTGGAATTATATAGTAAATAAATTATTCAGATATATCAATTGTTCCAAATATTTAAGTGATGACTTTTACGGGTTTATACAAATTACGTATATAAACTCACAATTTACGTATACCGCTACATTAAATATAAAAAAGAGTCTTATAAATAATGCCTTTCTAATTAGTTTATGTTAAAATTACAGTTGTAACTTAAGACAATTGTTTTTTTTTAATTATATTTATTACTAAAAATTAAACAGATTTCTATTAAATTCTTCACCTACAATATCTGTATATTCTAAGAGATTTATGAAATAATGAAATTAATACAATGTTTTTATAATACAAAGGAAAACCTTCTTGTGAATTGAGGATAACAAATTCTACAAGGCATTCCGACTAACAATATTACACTTGGTATTTTCCATAAACTATAACTAGTTTACCAAAATGATAAATAATATTATACTGCAAAGACTAAAATAAAGACAATTTGACATACGGTTGATTAACAAATTATTTCTGCTGTTTATGTGAAAGATGTAAATATATTTGTGCTGAAGAAATTTAATGCATGTATTTCTTTGAAATATTAATTTTACAATGTTTAGATTATACTTGTATTTGCTGCTCTTGCTGCTGTGGACGTATATGGGAGACACAGTCATTACCATGGACCCATCGCCATCCCACATGTCCTCCACAACGGCTATCTAGCAGACACACATGAAGTAGCAGCAGCTAAGAGCGCTCATCTTGCTGCTCTGGAGACAGAGACTGGCTACAGTCGCGGGTATGGAGGAGGCTACGGTTATGGAGGAGGCTATGGATATAACCAGAATAATCTATACATTGGCTCTTATGCAGGACACCAAAGCCATGGAGATTTCAGATACCATGGACCCATAGCATTACCTCATGTACTCCATGACGGACACATCGCAGACACTCACGAGGTTGCTGCTGCCAAGGCTGAACATTTCGCCGCCGTAGCCAAGGCCAAGGCTCATGCAGGATACGGACAAGACTACAGCGAACGTTATGCCGGAGGATATGGCGGGCATTCAGGAGCGTATCAGGGATACTCCCATCATGTCGCTCCTTACCACGGACCTCTCGCCAAGCCTGTCGTGCTCAAGTCTGGATACCTGGCAGACACTCACGAGGTCGCTGCCGCCAAACATCACCATCTTGAAGCCCTCCACAAGGCCAGTTACTATGGTCATCACGATTATCATTATTGATTCTCTTTTATGAAATTGTCCTTAATGAAGTAGAACAAATTTCATTGTTTATGGTTTGACATTGTTTTAACACACCCTTTTTATAATACAGTAATTATAACTAGCAAATATTATTTATTCATATATAGTATTGCATCAGGAATAACACTACATATAAAACAATTTAAAACGAAGTTTTTGGTAATAATTCAATCGTTTAAATTTATTTACTCAAAAACCTTACATTGTATCTTAGAAATTAGATTTTTCACTTTCCATTATATGTGCTAAAATCAGTTAAAAATATTGAAGTTTACGTCTATATAGAACTATATGAATGGTAGAAAATCGTCAAAGGTTTATATAAATTTTAAATACTTGTAAAATGCCTTTGTCAATAAATAAAAACCGTCTTCTTATGAAACTTCTCTTATGCAATTTAGTAAAAGGTTTACAGTAAAACAGTAGAACATTTGTTTTAATTGTGGAACCAAAAATATAACCGAAACACACAGACATACAAGTATACATGAAGCAGGTAATTTTGTGCTAAAGACAGTCGGATTATTTTATATTCTAACCTATGTTGTTAGTAAAAATTCATATATTAAATCTAAATACAATGTCATAGCTGTTTTTGTAGTGGCTAAAATTGCAATAAAAATAAATAACATGATGTACAGTTAAGTATTATACGTTGTTGTCCATATCGTCGTGTACAAATATAACTCCAAATATTGAAGCCTAATAAGATGTCAACACTGTTTTTGAAATATGTGAATGTTGCAATAAATGGATTTATTAACGCAAGATAATTGTAAGTACAACATGATAATTATTATTAATTCTGTTACGATGTGTTGAAATGAATTAGCACTTGAACCATTGAAAGGAACTTTTCATTTGTGTTTTCTTTGCTAAAGTATCCTAGCTACCTTGTTTTATTGGCTGTAATCGATTAATTCCTTCATGTGGTCTCGACCGAAACACCACAGTATTTGCAAAACCCTGTAATTTCTTGAATACTGCTAAAATTTTAACAAATCGTACACCTTAAAATCGAGTTGTCACAAAATAATGCCATTGTTGGCCGTGATCAGTATCCCACCTATTGTGATATGACAGCCATTTTATGGGTGTTATTGAGAACTGTCAGTGTAAATTGATTACGTGGCGTACTATCTATGGATATTAAAACAAATTTTTACTCGTTTGACAATAAAGAATGTTTGCAACGAAAACTCCAGAAACTACACTAAGAGGAAGGTGAATTGAAGTTAAACTCTCCATTTACATTGATTCCACGCTTCCTACTCAGCTAGGTGACCTGTTGAAAGCCGTTGTTCAAACATACCGTATATGAATTAGAATCGACTCAAACTACGTTATCCCTTGTGAGCTGTGATTCAGATTAGTTTTTATAATACGATTGCATATTATAGGAGATATAATACTGTGCTTTTTATTTATATGTAGCGAAAAAAAACACTTTATTTAACTCAAGTTTTCCAATATGCTATCGGTGAATAAGTTGTTGAAATGTATTATTCAGTCGATTATGAGTCTACAGACTAAGTATATAATAGAATAACGAAATCATATAAATAAGGGTGTAAAGCACACAAACACACTGTTTTGTAGGATGTTCATTTTTCGCGAGCTAACTCATGTAAACTAGGCATGTTTGTACGTCATAGCATTGTAGCCTACATGTAGAAGTTTGACGGGTACACTTTGGACCATGGGATCTGTCAAACATTTACCTCCATGTGAAGCTTTGATTCCTCGTACTGTGTGTTACTTTACTTTTTACTTTACATTTCATCATTATTAAAAATAGTATTGGTAATTGTTTAAAAATAAAAAGTATAGTATTTTTCAACTGTTACAGTTGAGTCCTTTAAAAATTCATGTAATTGCTACATTCCAGGTCTGATCATAATCGTTTTCCAAAAAATTTACATCTATTCCTTATCACTCTTTGTGGTGTAATAAGAAATGATATTTTTTCTGAACAGCGAATGTTTCAACTAAAATATTATAGCACCACCTTGTTTAAACATAAAACTGGCGAAGGTATTTTTCTGTTAATAGTACTAATGGCATCTTCCCCAGGGAGGGTAAGCGATTTGGGCTCGGACTTCGACTATGGCCGCTATGAGGTAATGAAACTTAAAAAAGCAGCGGTAATTTTGCTAAATCTGTTGGTCCCATGGAACTTCCGCAATATATCTCACAAATTCCACAGTGTGCTGTAGGGTAACTTATGTCAAGCAATATACCATGTCATAGCACAAAGGCAACGTTCTACATTATTCATGGATTCCTAGCGTTTGCTTCATGTTTTATTACGGTCTTATTCCATGATAAAAGAGCGATTAACGTTATTTATACCGTAATTTGTGTTTCAACTTCAATCAAAGGTTTTCAAAAATCTCAAAGGTATTAATAATTTGCGTATCGTTATATAAGGAATCAAGAGAAAATCATCATTTACTGTTTTATCGTTTTATAGAACCCATAATGTTGTGCATGTAGCTTTGACGATTATTTTCAAATTCTCTTAACTACTTTGGAAGAACACCAACTATATATATATATCAGTTAGTTATATGTATATATATCAGTAAAGGGCAGTTTTTTAGATTATTAAATATATTTAACACAATTTACAAACTATATTTAACAGTACGTAGGAGCAAACTATTGTACCTAATCCTAAATAAATTATAATGAGCAATTTAACTTTTTCTAGTAAATTAAGTGCAAAGTATTATTTTAGGATTAACATGATTAAAATCTGCAATATTTATGTGAATGGGAGTTGAGTTTTAAAAGTCTATATCATTATCAAATAGAGACTGTGACTGAAGGCCAAGATAATCTCCTCATACGCACCCACCATTACACCCACACTCCACTGACAGTCCCGAGCACAGTGAGGGTTAAGTGTAGCCTGCAACTCCGTTTTCCGTCTCCGATTATTCAATATCATCGTATACTCATGAGTAAAACATAGGCTGTGACAATTCGGTAAGAAGTTTACGTGTGTTTGGGTTTGAAACCACCTAGGCCCAGCCACAGCCTCTATTTGCTAATATCATAAAACCTAATATCACAGAATTTGAAATAACATTATTTGCGGGGTGGCTTTTATATTTAGGAACAATATACTATATTTATATATATTTTAGTAAATTTATGAATATTAAACTATTATATTATCTGTTGCACTACCTAGAATCATACCATTACTCGTCCAATAGAATTTTTATAGAATATGCTATTTGGAAGTTTTCGATTATGAACATTTGATACGAGTATTGTGTATGAGATCACATTTGTTATATGAGATAATAAATAATAGAGAATAATAATCAAAAGGTATAAATAGGATTATATATATTTTTTTATTTATTAAACAAAACATTATGTTGAGTTAGTAGACAGTTATTCGTCCCATACTTCAAAACTTTTTGGGTAATTTATGATAATCTTTAAGTGTCGACATTTTTTTTTAATACTGTTGCCTGTACAATGAGAAGGCTGTAATAATTATAACATATGTGTAATTAAATATACAGTTTTAACTGCCATTGGTTGAAGAAATTACAACTGACAAGCAGTTTATTTTTACTACTCTAATGATTTTATGAACTATTTAGCCTCTGATAATGCATAAACTGTCAAATTCGTTAAAAAACGTATGATATCTTAAAAGTGAGTTGGTGTACAAAGAATTCCAATAATTCACATGATTAGCAAAATTATTCAAAATAGTTCGCAAATGTGACTTGTAGGTCATTTATACACACGCGTGTGGGTAGAACCTTTCCAGGACCTACATGTTGCTATGCAAATGCCTACGAAAATATTGTTCATCTCAGTACACAATTTTAAACCATATTACTATAGGGAAGTAATAAATGTGACAGCGACATGTAAGTGATGTACCTGGGACATACAACTGTGTCGTGCCTTACACAGGAGATAATACAACTTTGACAGATGAAACTGGCAGCAAGCACATTACCATCTGTCGAACTGTATGTTAGTATTGGCTTGGTACTGTTCCATTTACTAATTACTCTGCACTTCAGGTTAGGGTTCAATATTATATTGGAAGGTCATTGCTTATATTATATAATAATGAACCGGAAACTCACAAACATTGGGACGGAGCGGAGCGGCCGTCATAGTGATCTTGTGGCACACACACACACACGCAACGTCCGCTAGCGAGGAGTATAAAGTTATTGCTCCAAGTGGCGCTTGCAGCCGTGCATGGTGAGCACTTGTTTTTAAAGACGTTCATTTTGCGTACATTAAACATATCTGAGAGGGCTAATCGAATGAATGTGAGATGAATGTAAAAAGTATGTGGTAAATTTTAAACAATTATAACCTATTTTGAGTTTTTTTAAACTCTTCTTAATGATTGCGTAAGTATCACGTTGAACAGTTTCAGCTAAGAAAGAAAATTGCTTTCCTTTAGGGAATAATGTTACCTAGTCAAGACCATGTGACCTAGATAACGTATTAAGAATTATAAACGTCATATTAGCATGAATTAGTATGTCTTAAAAAATACGTATCTTACAAATTTATGTAGTTATTAACGTGACAAAACTATAAGTTCAAATTAATTATATTTATATTTTTAATTAGTTAAATTTATAATTATTATATATATAATACTATGAATACTGCTAGAGTTACGATTAAATATAAATTATTTCTGAGGACTAAATACTATTTAAATACTTGTGTTTAACCCATAAACTACATTGAACGATTATTTTACACGAGTAAGCTCTTATTATAATATTTAATTACCTATTAAACTGATGGTTGATGGTTCTGTTTATACTGTTCCAAATTTTATTTTTAATATTGATCTGTATGGAGGAGGCTAGTTTGGTTCATTTGGAGAGAACTTAATCTTATAAATGGTGTTAGTTATAAAAGTACAGTGAACATTTTCATTTGTATTATCTAAGATTTTGGCCTTGAAATATATTTCAAAAAAATTAATAAAAACTAATGAGATTACGGACTAATTATTCACGGATAATTCTGAGCTGCTGAAGCGCTAGTAGGTCAGGAGTAACAAGTAAGAATCGAACTGGAACAGGGAGACAGGAGTTATAGCTGCTAATGGTTAGGTTAGGTTAGGTTAGGTTAGGTTAGGTTAATAAGGTCACATTCGGACGCTGACGAGCTACAGGCCGATCTTAATAACGTTTTTAGATGGAGTATTGTAAACAAAATGTCTTTTAACGGATCAAAGTGTCAGGTAATGACTTTCAGAAGATCTCGTAATTACATAGAAAATGATTATTTTTTGAATGGAGTACTAGTATCTAGAGTGAACGAGAAAATTATAGATTTAGGTATTTATATAGACTTTACTTTATCTTTTAACTGTCATGTAGATGCGTGTGCTTCAGCAGCTAGTAGAACTATGGGGTTTGTTATTAGACAAAGTTTCAATTTGAAACCGTACATCGCCGCTCGCACACCCACAGCAAACCATCAGGGAAGCGCGCGCCCATGGTGGCGAACGGGATGCCGGATCAAAACTAAACTAGGTAAAAAAAAGAACACCGTGGTCAGCATACTCAGGTTCATTTACTAAGACACAATATAGGCCTATCTAGTCAATATAAATATATAAGTATATATACTATAAATAAAAAAAAAAAAAATAAATAAAAAGTGCCTGCAGTAGTATATACCTCAAACAATCCTTATCAGGTGCACCTGCATACAAAAATTAGAAACGCCATAATTTGAAACAAGAAATGCCAATTCCACCCGGTATCCTTCGGCTAAGGGTGGGCTCCTAATGAAATCCAAGAAATAATTCAATAATATCTAAAACTAACTTAAAATTAAATAACAAAATATAAACTATATAAATGGCAACAATAACAATAACAAAAAATAAAGAATATGAGCAGGGTATCACAGATGTTGACTAGTAGCAATGTCCATCATGGTGGCCGTCCTTCAGCAGAGCGCAAAAGCGAAGGTTCTCTGCGACCACGCATGATGGAGAGATGACAGCAGAAAATCAACTCATCTCCTGGACCTCATCAGTGAGGGGCCGTAAACTTAGCCGCACATGTCAGAAGGAGAACAGCTCCGCAAAACTAACAAACACTTAATTAAACTAAATTTTAACTTGGAGCTACTCCTAACTTGTACACCACGGCTCGGAGTCTTTGCCACTCTCCCGGAAAGGCCAAACGCCTTCAAATGGTCAGTGGCCTCTGCAGCCAATAAACCACACACACACATACACTATATAAAACACACATGAGCCGGGGAGATATAGGTATTGAACCGGCTCAAATTTTAAAAATGTTGAAACTCTGATATTGCTGTATTATTCATTGGTCAGGTCGAGGCTAGAAAACAATATCATTATTTGGAATCCTATTCACATTACATATCAAATTATGTTATAAAAAATTCAAAAACGATTTTTAAGGTATTTATTTTTCAAATGCTTTAACATTTTTACGTACGCAGTTCCATATGATGAGTTGTTGGGGCTGTTTGGGTTCGGGAGTCTTGAATTGAGGAGGAAGGTGGCTAGCCTGATGTTCCTATACAAGCTGGTGCGAGGCGTGGTAGACGATCCTACTAGCCTGGCCGTCTTATCTTATCGCGTACCTTCATTCAACAGTAGGAGCAACGTTCTGTTCTCGGTTCCATTCTGCCGCACGACGGCTCACGCATCCTCGCCGCTCTACCGGGTGATGAGGTTGTACAATTTTATACAGAGCTTAGAGTCTGATGCAGACATTTTTTTTGACTCACAAAATGTATTTAGAATTAAATGCCTCAGAAGTTTAAATTAACTAATCAGCTGTGTACAATGTAATTAATTTTTATTGTACCTATGTTTGTAACTGTTTGATATTCCATCCAATTGATTGTTTGTTCCTATTTATTTCATGTGCATATATTTATTACTCATTTTTTGTTGTTATCATTGATACATTTATTATTATTGTTATGGATTGTTATAGATTTATTTATTATCTTTCGTTAACTTATAAGTTAAAAGTTATAGATTATATAAGTTACAGGCAATAGCATGTAAGTAAATTTTTTTTATGTTATCACATAATTTAAAACTATATATAAAGTGAAGTGAGTGAAGAACATTCCCACAGTTAATTGTTTATATGTAATAACTTCTTTATTGTAAATGGTCAATACTGTTATAAAGCATGCAAATAAAATAAAATAAAATAAATGATCACCGGGGGGTGGAGGCTGTCTCTCTAGCAGTTAGATAATTTGGTCAGCTATTTTTTTTTTTGGTCTTTTATGAATGTAAAATTGTTTCTTCTTTCATAACCACAATCCTATAGTTTGTATAGAATGGATGCGTCGCGAGGAGGGAGATGTATTATTTGTATATTCTAAAAACCAAAAGATCAACACAAGCCAAAATTGACCTCGTCAAAATTAAAATCCCCATTTTTTTTATTTAAGGTGCCTAATATATTTTAATTTCTAAAAAGAAACTTAAGTTATAATTTTTATTTCGTTACAAATAATCTAATAGTGTAGTGACGTGTTAAATAGTTGACCTTATCACTAAATATATGTATCTGAAGGACACATTTCCATGTAACAGGTACTTGTTGGATTTGTAGCTTTGTAATGAGTAAGACAAAACTGCGTAAATATTAAACTTTACCTGTTTTGTGTTAGCTAACGATCATTTTGTTGTTTTCGCACGTCATAAGGATGACTATTTGGAACTAAAGTAAGCCTGAAATTCAAAATTACTAGGGATTCATTACATATTTTCAAGTTGTGCTATTGGTCCTTGATACTAAAAGTAACTAACGAAGAAGAATTAACAAACACAGGTTAAAGCGCGTTAGGGGACCTTTGTGGTCTTTGAACTTACATGAAGGCTAAGATAATTACATATCTTAAGCGAAGCATAAGAAAATGCGCAGTGGATACGCCTACATTATTGAGAATGGAAGAACAAATCTCTTAGAATCTTTAGCTCAATTCTATTATGGCTTTAACAGTCCCAATTAACAATGGCGCTCCAGCATGAAGTTATGTGTTAATTAATGAGCGTATCGCACCTCTTGGAGTAACTACGCCTAGCGAGTCTACACAACCGATAGAGAACCAGACATTCTTAACCAAGGATGTTGTGTCTTCTCCGGACATGGCGTGTTGGCACACTAAACTTGGGTTAGTATATAAACCGAACATCTCCCTGACCAAACCAGACCTCCTCTTCTCCACCATCATGTACATCAAGGTAAGTGAGCCGCAGCGTATTTTATACACGTGTAAAACAAAATTTTAAATAATGTTGCTAATTTCAAAGGCGTTAAATCATTAATTAATCTGTCATAAACGATAATAATAAAAAATTGTTTTAAAAATATCATTGTATATTTATACTCAATTTGTGGATTTTTTTTAATGTAAATTTAAACTGAGGATAAAACCTGAATGTATAGTAAAATAATTAATGATAACTATAGGGTAATCACAAATTTTAAATACAAGAGCATGATTTGTAGTGATGAAATATTTATATTGTATATAATAATGAGTAGCTAAATATTTTTAAGTTATGAATGTGAATGACGAAGGCATGTTTTTTATGTATAAAGATTATAAGAAAATTGGCTTTTAAAGAGCCCAACATGAAAAAATATCGGTTACATATAATTTATTTAAAAGCTTCTGAATCATTTCAGAATATTCCCCATGACATGAGCACTTCTGTGGATAACTCATTCGATGTTCCCCAGCTTTTGCAATGAGGGACGTACTTAACGAGTAGGAGACACTTTTTCACTTGAAGAGGGTTTAAGAAAATTGGATAATTATTATTCTAGTCATAAATTACTCAAATTGTGTATAATTTACAAATATTTCCAATAATAATAATTTTTAAGTAGTTTTACCAGTAGTGTAATTTTAAAAATACATTTCATTGCTTTTCAGCTTGAAGTAGCTAAACATAGATTAGGTCGTGAGTATTTTAAAATTTTGTTGATGGAATTGTATAGATAAATTATGCAGATATATCAATTGTTCCAAATATTTAATTGATGACTTTTACGCGTATACAAATTACGTATATGTACTAACAATTTACGTATACCGCTACATTAAATATGAAAAAAGAGTCTTATAAATAATGCCTTTCTAATTAGTTTATGTTAAAATTACAGTTGTAACTTAAATTTTTTTTTTTTTTTTTATTATATTTATTAATAAAATTAAACAGATTTCTATTAAATTCTTTACCTACAATATCTGTATTTTCTAACAGATTTATGAAATAATGAAATTAATACAAAGTTTTAATAATGCAAAGGAAAACCTTCTTGTGAATTGAGGATAAAAAATTCTACAAAGCATTACAACTAACAATATTACACTTGGTATTTTCCATAAACTATAACCAGTTTACCAAAACGATAAATAATATTATACTACAAAGACTAAAATAAAGGCAATTTGACATACGGTTGATTAACAAATTATTCCTGCTGTTTATGTGAAAGATGTAAATATATTTGTGCTGAAGAAATTTAATGCATGTATTTCTTTGAAATATTAATTTTACAATGTTTAGATTATATTTGTATTTGCTGCTCTTGCTGCTGTGGACGTATATGGGAGCCACAGTCATTACCATGGACCCATCGCCATCCCACATGTCCTCCACAACGGCTATCTAGCAGACACCCATGAAGTAGCAGCAGCCAAGAGCGCTCATCTTGCTGCTCTGGCTACAGAGTGGCTACGGTCGCGGGTATGGAGGAGGCTACGGTTATGGTGGAGGCTATGGATATGACCAGGATGAAGTATACAGTGGCTCTTATGGTGGATACCAAAGCCATGGAGATTTCAGATACCAAGGACCCATAGCTGTACCTCATGTACTCCATGACGGACACATCGCAGACACTCACGAGGTTGCTGCTGCCAAGGCTGAACATCTCGCCGCCGTAGCCAAGGCCAAGGCTCATGCAGGATACGGACAAGACTACAGCGGACGTTATGCCGGAGGATATGGCGGGCATTCAGGAGCGTATCAGGGATACTCCCATCATGTCGCTCCTTACCACGGACCTCTCGCCAAGCCTGTCGTGCTCAAGTCTGGATACCTGGCAGACACTCACGAGGTCGCTGCCGCCAAACATCACCATCTTGAGGCCCTCCACAAGGCCAGTTACTATGGTCATCACGATTATCATTATTGATTCTCTTTTATGAAATTGTCCTTAATGAAGTAAAACAAATTTCATTGTTTATGGTTTGACATTGTTTTAACACACCCTTTTTATAATACAGTAATTATAACTAGCAAATATTATTTATTTATATATAGTATTGCATCAGGAATAACACTACATATAAAACAATTTAAAACGAAGTTTTTGGAAATAATTCAATCGTTTAAATTTATTTACTCAAAAACCTTACATTGTATCTTAGAAATTAGATTTTTCACTTTCCATTATATGTGCTAAAATCAGTTAAAAATATTGAATATTACGTCTATATAGAACTATATGAATGGTAGAAAATCGTCAAAGGTTTATATAAATTTCAAATACTTGTAAAATGTCTTTGTCAATAAATAAAAACCGTCTTCTTGTGAAACTTCTCTTATGCAATTTAGAAAAAGGTTTACAGTAAATCAGTAGAACATTTGTTTTAATTGTGGAACCAAAAATATAACCGAAACACACAGACATACAAGTATACATGAAGCAGGTAATTTTGTGCTAAAGACTTAGTCGGATTATTTTATATTCTAACCTATGTTGTTAGTAAAATTAATATATTAAATCTAAATACAATGTTATAGCTGTATTTTTAGTGGCTCAATTACAATAAAAATAAATAACATCTTATAAGCTTAGAGAATGTCAACAGTATATAATTACTTACTGAGGCTATGAATTACTTATATTTGTGTTTTGTGTTAAAGACCCACAATATATAAAATAAACAAATTTATATGAAGGATGTACAGTTAAGTATTATACTTTGTTGGCTATATCGTCGTGTACAAATATAACTACAAATATTGAAGCCTAATAAGGTGTCACTACTGTGTTTGAAATATGTGAATGTTGCAATAAATGGATTTATTAATGCATGATAATTGTATGTTAGTACAACATGATAATTATTATTAATTATGTTACTATGTGTTGAAATGAATTAGTACTTGAACCATTGAAAGAAACTTTTCATTTGTGTTTTCTTTGCAAAAGTATCCTAGCTACCTTGTTTTATTGGCTGTAATCGATTAATTCCTTCATGTGGTCTCGACCGAAACACAACTAACTGTATTTGAAAAACCCTGTAATTTCTTGAACACTGCTAAAAATTTTAACAAATCGTACACCTTAAAATCGAGTTGTCACAAAATAATGCCATTGTTGGCCGCGATAAGTATCCCACCTATTGTGATATGAAAGCCCTTTTATGGGTGTTATTGAGAACAGTCAGTGTAAACTGATTACGTGGCTTACTATCTGTGGATATTTAAAAAAGTTTTACTCGTTTGACAATAAAAAATGTTTGCAACGAAAATTCCAGAAATTACACTAAGAGGAAGGTAAACTGGAGTTAATGTCTCCATTCACATTGATTCAACCCTTCCCATCATAGCTACATGACCTGTTAAAAGCCTTAGTGCAAACATACTGTACACGGATTAGTCCACACAAACTACGTTATCGCTTCTGAGTGGTGATTCAGATTAGTTTTCATAATACGATTATGTATTATAACATAAATAATAGTATACATTGTATTTACATTTAGACAACACACAGTTTGTTTAACTCCAGTTTTCCAATATGTTGTCCATCAATGAGTTGTTGAAAGGCATTATTTAGTCGATTGTGAGTCCACCGGCGAAATACACTCGTACAGTGGATTAAATTATTCCCCAAATATAAGGGTGCAAACAAATGTTTTACAACTATTTTGTTGGAAATGCATTTTTCACCAGTCGACTCTGTAAACTAGGCGTGTTTTTATATCTTTACATTGTGCATGCGGCAGATTGACGGGTAAATTTCAATAAAACCGTGATATCTGTCAAACATAATGCAAAGCTTTGTCAGTATTTTACTTTATCTTTACTTTACATGTGATCATTATTCAAATATTACGTGACATTTAAAACCAAGAAGAATAGTTTGGTTGTTTATCAAGGGTACGCATAGTTCTGTTATGTGTACTTGAGACAAAGCGTTAGGACAGAATTTTTAATAAGATTATGTGATATTTTACAACCAAAACGTTCGTACATCTGGTATTTTGTGATCTCATAATCGTATTTTTCGGATATACAACCTTATTTTATGGTATATTTTTGACCATTAAACTCTCAGTTTTAGTGATAACATGAATTTTGTGATTCAGTCCATATGAAAGACAAAATATGTTAATAAAAATCAATACAGATTAAATATTCATCACCTGCCAATATTTATCTTAACGAGACATTACTCGGCGAGTCATTCATTGGAGTCATTCCTCATCAGTTTACTCAGGAAGATAGAGTTTGTAGTATATTTTTTTTATAATTTCGTTTCTGTTTCACTCAATTCATAAAAGGCCGTCAGGTGGACACCTGATCCCGAAAGGGTAACCGATCTCTGTGTTACTGGAAATGAGTCTCAGATGTTAAAAATGCTGCACTTTAGTAATCGTAATGTTATTGTGGTAAACCTACTACTGTTTAAATTGAATCTCTATAAAATAAGTAAGTATATATATATATATATATATATATATATATATATATATATATATATATATATATATATATATATATTCCCTACTCAATTCTCAAAAGGTAGTATAACTCGTACAATTATATACCATTCACAATAACTTATTCATTATTTACCCTTTTCCTTAATGTTTAATATGTCAGTATTTATGACAAATATCCGTAATCAAGCATTTGTTCGCGAAAATATGAATTTTAGTACTATCTTATTATTTAATAAATATTTCTTTGTGTTCATGTAATGCTGAAAATTAAATCAATAATGCACTATCTTATATGGCCCTTTGCAACTATAATAAACAAATGTTTTATTTACAAATGTTCGTTGCTACATACAAACTATTGCCAATCTATAACATTAACAGTTGAGAGTCAGTTTATAACTGTCGAGTTTTTACTGTTATCAACTAAAATATGAATGATTGTATTTTAATCTAAAAGAATATAATAAGTCCGAAAGATCAGGATTTATTTATTCCAATAATATTTTAGTTATTTTTTTGTTAAAATTGTATATTTAATTCTATAAGGTAATATTATACTGAATAAAAGCTTAAGAAAATTTTGTGTAATTAATTTATTCATATTTTATTATCAAATACCGTATGGACTTCAACAGATAATAAAAAGGATTGGACCCCTATCAGTTGCTCTTTTTTAAAGGGAAAAATTAATGCCAGAACATCGCTTAAGCGTTAGGTTTCTGCAACCGATTTTTGGTTTCGACTGTGGCCTTTATGTTAAATTCCATGCAGATAGAAAAAGTATACATCTTATTTTTATTCACCCTATGGGAAAATTGGACGAAAATGTATTTCTACACAAAAACTTAGGAAATTTTTTAAGGGGGGCCAATATCAATTTCAGAGGATAAAATGTAAAATGTTTACAATAGTTACACAAGTTATACATTTCTTGTAAGAAAATTGAACTTTTCAATAAAAATATTTAACTCTTTATAGCCATTTTATAAATATGTTCTTTAAAAATTCGTATCCTTTTTCCGATCGGGGCTTGACCATAATCGTTTTCCGAAAGCTTTTATATTTATTTCTTACCACTCTTTTTGGACTAACAAAAACTTATATTTGTTCTGAATGTTACAACAGAAATCTATTGCACCACATACATAGTATAAACGCAGGTAGTTTTCTGTATATACTATATACAGTACATAAAGTATATACTACACACTGTATATAAAGTATATAGTATATATTGTATATACTAATGGTTTTACCCTTTCAGAAAGTAAGAGATTTGTGTTCAGAGTACTAATATGGCCGCTACGAGTTTATTAAACTTACAAAAGCGGTACTAAATTTGCCAAGTTTTTAGGTTCCATGGAACTACTGCAGTATATCTCCCACATTTCACAATGTGCCACAGGGTAACGTCTTATCTCAAGCAATGTACCATGTCATATCATAAAGGCAACATTCTACATTATTCATGGGATCCAAGCGTTTGTATCATGTTTTATGACGGTCTTATTCCAGGAGAAAAGAGCGATTAACTTTATTTATAGCTTAATTTTAGTTTGATATAAAACTCTAAGGAATGATGATATTGCGTATCAATATATACGGATTCAATAGAAACATAATTATTTATCGTTATATGGTTTTAAAGAACTCATTATTTTGTACAACATTCTTCTACTTTATATCGAGTCCTATGTATAGATCAGAGAGCGAGTAAAGACTAACCTATTTTTACAGAATTAGTAAAATTTTGAAATATGTTGGAATTGGTTATTACCATGTACCTTTATGGTTCAGCTCTTTCAGATACAATCACAATAACTATTTTGATTTTATTTACGTTTTTTTTAAATATTTGCCTTTACTTAAATACGTCATATAAATACTTATATTAGTATCTTATTATTATAGTTACAGCCACCACATAAACAAAAGCAAATCCATTACTATCAGTGTATAAATTAAATTTAGTTCGTAAAATTTATATGAGATTTGCACAAATTTAATGAAATTACAACCGAATTGATTCATACACGGAAAAAGTATGTGGTGAATGTTAAAGAATTATATACTTGATTTTGAGATACTTTTAATAACTTAATCTTAGTCAGGGTGTAAATATCACGTTAAGCAATTTCTGATAAAAAAAACAAATCGCTTTCCTTTGGGGAATAATGAACCCTAGTCAAGTCAAGTCTTTATTCTAAAGGACACAACAAAGAATATCATACCTAATACATTGGTATGATACATTGCAACATCATCGCAAGTACTGATATCTTATTATGAAGTATAAACGCCGTATTATCATGAATTAGTCTCTTCCCTTAACAATCTGTCTCTTACCGATTTATGTAGTTTTTAACATAGGAAATTCTAAATTTATTGTAATTATATATAATATTAAATATATTCATTTATATTTGTAAACAATAAAACTAAGAATATTGTTAGGGATACGAATCACGATATTTTACATCTGAGGACTGAATACTGTTCAAATAATTGCGTTAAACTGCATTTAACAGTTGATTCATTCGAAAAAGCTCTTATTATAGTATCTAATTCTCCATTGAACTGATGGTTTATGGTTCTGTCTTTACCTTTCCAACTTCCAATTTTAGTGCTGAACTGTATTGAGTACATTATTACAGTTCATTTGTAGATTTAATTTTTGTAATGTGTTAGATAGAAGTATGAATATTTTTACATGTACTATCTAAAATACTGGACTTAAAAACAAACAGGGCCCGAATTTTAGATGATAAATACTTATAATTAGAAACAAATAATTAAAGCTGATAAAGAGTACGGACCAATTAATGACGTATAGTTATGACCCGCTGGAGTGCTAGTGGGTCAGGAGTGACACAAAAGAACCTGACCGGAACGGGGAAACAGGAGTTACAGCTGCTAATGATCACCGGTGCGTGACGGCTTGATTCTCCAGCAGTTAGCTAATCTGGTCAGCTATTTTGTTGTAGGTTTTCTTACCAAGTTTAAATATATATATATATATATATATATATATATATATATATATTTCATAAGCACAATCCTTTTGTTTGTACATAATGGATACCTCACAAGAAGGGAGCTGTATTTTTTGTATATTCTAAAAACCAAAAGTGCATTAAATTTTACAAAGAACACAATCCAAAATTGAACTCGTCAAAGTTTAGAGCCTATATGTTTAATTTTAACGGCGTAATATGTTTTAATTTATAAAAAGAAACTTAATTTCAAATCTTCTAGTTTTTGAACGTACTATTACAATGCATGAAGATAGGCATGTATATAAGGATTGTTCTAATGGTGTAGTATCGTTTTGAATATTTGGCCTAATTAAAAGACATGTTTATCTGAGAAAAATGTCCACATAATAAGTATCTTTTGGATTCTTATATCTATAATGAGCAAGACAAAACTGAGGGAATCTTGGCCTTTCACTGGCTTGTATTAGCCAAGGATCGTTTTGCCGTCTTTCGCACTTGATACAGATGGCAAGTTGGCACTCAGTAAGGCTATAACTCAAAATTACAATAGACTCACATTTTTTAAAGTGCTGCTATAGGCTCCTGAGACAACCTAAGAAGAAGAAGAAGAAAATAACACAGGGTAAAACGCGTTAGGAGAAAAACGATAGTGGTCCTTAACGTACACGAAGGCGAGCACAATGACAGGAAACTTGACACTAAAATAACACTGATGATCATGAAACTTGAATAAAACACAGTTTATATGCTTACATTACCGTACTGAGAGTGAAAAAACTATTGTCTGATATATTTTGCTCCATTTTACTGTATGACTTTAACAGTTCCAAATAAGAGTGGCAATTCAGTATAAAGTGATGTGTTAATTAATTATCGTACTACACCTCTCATAGCAACCACGTAAAGCGGGTTTACACAACTGATAGTGAACCAGACATTCTCAACCAAGGATGTGTCCTCACCGGACATGGCGTGATGGCACACTAAGCTTGAGTTAGTATATAAACCGAACATCTCCCTGACCAAACCAGACCTCCTCTTCACCACCATCATGTACATCAAGGTAAGTGAGCCGCAGCGTATACTGTACATTGTGAAAAACTGGATTTTACATAACGTTGCTAATTTCAAAAGCATTAAAACATTAGTTATTCTTTGATAATTGGTAAATATGAAACATTGTTTTGAACCAATTATTGTATTTATACTTGATTAGCGTAGTTGCTACGTTCGTATGAATATTAAAAACAAAGTATAGAAACTTAATGTATAGTAAAATAATGAATGATAACTATAGGGTGATCAGAAAAATATAAAGAACAAGAGCATGATTTGAAGTTATGTGAATATTTATATTTAATACAAAAATTAGTAGCTAAATACTTTTATTTTATATATTTGAGTGACGAAGGCATGTTTGTAAAGGTATAAAGATCATGATAAATTTGCTTTCGAAGAGCCCACAATGAGATATATAGATATATGGTTACCTTTAATTTGATCGTTTAATGCTGAATAAATTATTCAGAATCTTTTGGTTTTAAAAAACAATTTAATAAAGTATTGAACATGTGGGGTACGCCACATGACCTTAAACACTTTCCAAATGACAACCCATTATATTCTATGTTTCCCAGCTTTTGCATTGAGTAACGTACTTTAACACAGGTATACAATTTTCCTATTGAAGAGTGGTTGAAAATAACTAAATATTTTAGTGGTTGAATATTTTAGGTATTAATTGCTAGGATTATACAATATGAATGATATTTTTAATTAGTTTTAATTAGATTTACCAGTCATCAAATTTTTCTACAAGGCATTCAGACTTAGTATTTGACAGCATTACACTAGGTATTTGACGTAAATTATAAAAAGTTTACAAAAACTATCAATTATACTATACTGAAAATTTTAAAGTATAAAATATTTTACATATGAAAACATTACAACTTATTTATAATTTTAACAACAAATGTTAAAGATAAAAACAGTATATTTGTGGTGAGTAAATTTAAAGTTAATCTAAACAAATTATTTTATGTTTATAAAGAAAGATAAACGAATTGCGTGATTCCGTTTTATATACTAATTTTAAAATGTATTAGACTTTCCTCGTCTTTGCTGCTCTTGCTGCTGTGAACGTGTATGGGAGCCACAGTCATTACGATGGACCCATCGCCATCCCACATGTCCTCCACAACGGCTATCTAGCAGACACACATGAAGTAGCAGCAGCCAAGAGCGCTCATCTTGCTGCTCTGGCTACAGAGCCTCGAGGTCAGGCGTATGGAGGAGGCTACGGTTATGGAGGCTATGGATATAACCAGGATGAAATATACAGTGGCTCTTATGGAGGACACCATGGTCATGGAGATTTCAGATACCAAGGACCCATAGCTGTACCTCATTTACTCCATGACGGACACATCGCCGACACTCACGAGGTTGCTGCTGCCAAGGCTGAGCATTTCGCCGCCGTAGCCAAGGCCAAGGCTCATGCAGGATACGGACAAGACTACAGCGGACGTTATGCCGGAGGATATGGCGGGCATTCAGGAGCGTATCAGGGATACTCCCATCATGTGGCTCCTTACCACGGACCTCTCGCCGAGCCTGTCGTGCTCAAGTCTGGATACCTGGCAGACACTCACGAGGTCGCTGCCGCCAAACATCACCATCTTGAGGCCCTCCACAAGGCCAGTAACTATGGTCATCACGATTATCATTATTGATTCTCTGTTATGAAATTGTCCTTAATGAAGTAAAACAAAATGCATTGTTTATGGTATGACATTGTTTTAACACAACCTTTTTAGAATACAGTAATAATAAATAGCAAATATTATTTATTTCTATATATTATTGCATCAGGAATAACAATACATATAAAACAATTTAAAACGAAGTTTTTCGAAATACCTCAATCGTTTTGCTTTATTTACTGAAAAACCTTACATTATATCGTAGAAACTAGATTTTTCACTGTCCTGTATATGTGCAGAAAGCAATGAAAAATATTGAATTTTACGTTTATCTAGAACTATATGAATGGTAGAAAATCGTTAAAGGTTTATATAAATTTGAAATACTTGAACAAATTCTTTGTAAATAAATACAAATCGTCTTGTTATGAAACTTCTATTATGCAATTTAGGAAAAGGTTTAGAGTAAATCAGGAGAACTTTAATTTAAATTATGGGACCTAATATTTAACCAAAACACACACAGACATACAAATATGTGTGAAGCAGTTAATTGTGTGCTAAAGGCTCAGTCCGATTGTTTTATTCTCTAGCCTATGCTATTAGTAAAATTAATATAGTAAATCTAAATACAGTGTTATAGCTGTATTTGTAGTGGCTAAAATTACAATAAAAAGAAATAACATCTCAAGCTTACAGAATGTTAACAGTATATAATTACTTATCGAGGCTAACACAAGTATGATCTGTTACAGACCCATAATATTAAATAATTAAAAAAAATTATATGAACGATGTACAGTTAAGTAATTGATGTGTAATTTGTAATTTTTTATATAAAAACATGTATGAAAAATATAGATTTACTTAGTCTTTTACGTTTTATCTTCACAGATAATGATTAAAGCCATGTATTAATCGAGTACCTATTTTTGATTATACTCTTGAGTAATTTTAGAATTCTCAAACACAAAATATTATTTATCTGCTTTCTGAGTGTAAATCAATGCTTTGTTGTCCATATCGTCATGTACAAATATAACTACAAATATTGAAGCCTGATAAGATGTCAATACTGTATTTGAAATATGTGAATGTAGCAATAAATGTATTTACGACTATTAATGCAAGATAATTTTATGTAAGTACAAAATCATAATTATTATTAATTATCTTATGATGTGTTGACATTTATTAGTACTTGAACCATTGAAAGGAACTTTTCATTTGTATTTTCTTTGCAAAAGTATCCTAGCTACCTTATTTTATTGGCTGTAATTGATTAACTCCTTCATGTGGTCTCGTCCGAAACACAGCTGTATTTGCAAAACCCTGTAATTTATTGAATACTGCAAAAAATTTAACAACTCGTACAGCTTGAAATCGAGTTGTAACAAAATAATCCCATTGTTGTCATATCAGTATCCCACCTATTGTGATATGACAGCACTTTTATTGGTGTTATTGAGAACAGTCAAAGTAAGTTGATTACGTGGCTTACTATCTGTGGATATTAAAACAAAATTTTACTCGTTTGGCAATAAAGAAGCTTAATGGATGAATGCAAAATGAATTGATTTGATTGATCCAGATTGTGTTTTGTTATAGAAATCCAGTTGTCATTCAGAGTAAATTCATCTCATCTATTTCCTTTTTATGATTTTTTAAAAGAGCAAATGATTAATTGAAAAAAATGTAAAATCATAGATGATACATAATTATAGTTTAGAGCGTAAATAGTAGTTAATGAATTTAAAATATATTGGTTACACAATAAAATATATTATATTTTATTATTGCTCATAACTGATTATTAATTATATGCCTCTAATACACGTACAATGTTTTTTTACCGAAATAATGTAAAAATACACGTAAATATTCAGTCACACCAGCATTGTAAGGACTTTAATGCCATAATTACGTTACATTTAATTAGTGCAGAAAGTTTAGTTGTGTATTCAAATGTACGGAGAAGTAACAACATTATTCCCACAGTTCTGTTATTGTTGGGCCATACCACAGTATTTAACCAACACGTTAATTTTATCTCCGTATTTTGATACAAATTACTTTACCCATGTAATTGTCCTATTCATCCAAGTAAGGAACCATATCCTGTCTAATTAGTAAAGCAAAAAAAAACCGATCCAAGGGTTTCGTAAAAAACCCAAATATAGTTAGTCAACGTTTGAAAACTAATGATATATTTCCCGAATCAAGAGAGAACAAAATTATTATGAATGAGTCTTAAATTGTAAGGAGAAAACGTAACAAAAATAATATACTGATATAAATAACACACAAAAATTTACCATGATCTATTACCCTTTAAAATAAATGGGGTAAGTAAAAGAAACATATACAGAACGAAATTGAAGGATCAAAATAAACCCTTGCAAGGGAGTGCAGAAGGGCTGGTAGAACGTTAGAAATCATCAGACGGTCGAAAAAGGCCATAATCGTAGGACCGTAATATTAAAAATTAGGTCAAATTCTACACAAAATATCCAATACGTTTTTGAAAATGGTAATACTATTGGCAAATATATCAGCGCAATAAAATTTATGGCCATCAGCTAGAATTTATTACTGGTCATTTTTTTATATATATAGTTCAAAGAACGTTTCCGGCCAAAGAGCAAAGTTTCTAACTCGTGAAATTTATGAATATGTAATTATAAATGTTTTATTGTTGCACTTCTGTAACGTTTCTTATATATCTTTAAACAAACAGCAATCCTTGCATTAAATATAGCAGTAATTGCATTTCTTTCCTTAGAAATTCACAAAAAATATTTTATTAAAGTTACTCAAATTTGGATTTTGGAACAACATACACCAAGGTTTGCACCAAGACCAGGATTCAATTTTTATTTCTTTGCTCAATCGTTCAGTGATAAAGTGACCCTGACGGATTTGTAACTTATGTTTTATTGATATTTGAGCCTGTTATTTTATGCCTCATAAAAGCTTGAGTTCACTGATATGGTTATTAAAGAGTGACAATACCTGTGCATCTTAGAATATATTAAATTTTAAATAACGTATTTTTTTAATTGTATTGCTTGCCATACTATTAACATTTTTTAGCACGAACAAATTTTCATTGGACGTGTTCTTTTGCACTGTCTAAATTTATTTAAAAATATCCTTAAAATAATTGTAAACCCACATGCTCATTTACATTGTTATTAGTAATATAATAAGTAAATGATGCATTTATGCATGCATCAGAGGGAACTGTGTGCTGGGAATAAACACTAGTTTCTTGACAACTGGTTCAGACACAAGTATAACTTTACATATCCGAAACTGACATTTGGCCAGGATCAAGAAATATTTACTGATATTAGATATTCTTAGTAATAAGACAAGAGATCGCAATTCGTCCAAGGGAATTACAGAAATTGATTGGTTGTCAACTCACCAAGAAGGTCTTTGTGCAATCCAAACCACGACAAATTTGAGGCTCTTTATGGCTGTTCTCTGAAATATAAATAATTAGAAAAAACACACCAGTCAGACCTTAAAATTCCAAAACTGGAAGAACACGAAAAAGAAACAAACAAACTTGTTGATAGTCAAAATACTAAAAGGCTGTAACTGTATATCAGTAATGATATGACTGAAGTGTGTTTCATATTTGTTTAGATTAAATTTGCTACCAAACGCAAAGAAATCTCTACTTATTTAGACCCACTCGGCTACAGAACAAAAGATCTTTTACAAACACTTTTTAGATCATAGTATAAAATTATATATATTCTAAATATTACGACATTTAAGTTAAAATTTACATAAGAGTGCAGTTGTACACGTAATATATACATGTCCTAGAGAAAAGCAAGGCGATCTTGGCTGTTGTGGCAAATTTAGATCAAAGCACTTTGATAAACCACCACAATGGAAGCCAGAGAGTGGACCGTACATACAATAGCTCTATCTTTGTAATCAAGTTATACCATTCAAAATTGCTGAAAAAAATTAAATACAAAAAAAATATTTTTAATAATATCAAGTACTTATTAATAAAGATCAAGTAAATAATGAATAACTAAAACTAAAATAGGAGTCCGGAAACACCGTAATCACCTCATATTAGCATTACTATACTAGTTTTCTTAAAAGACTGTATTTCTATCAATATATGATACTTCTATTTCTTTGTGTTATTTTAGACTTTTAGTAGCCTCTATTGAGAGTATTAAGATAAAATTGAATGGTTGAAAAATTGTTTTTTTTTTATTTTCATAGAAAGAGCTCGACGCAGAGCGTTACTTCTCTCACAATAGGGCTAATGTGTAGGGTTTTCCGCTCAATTATTCCTTTACTAAAGTTTAATACCCGTTTAACTACCACAGGATATTCACTTAGAGTGAACTATTTTTCGGTAAATGTATCCTTACTTCATGTAAATAGAGGGGTTTTAATATCATATTTCTGTTGTAGCTACAATATGTGGGTTAATGACTGTAAATAACCAACAACTACTAATTAATTGTATTAAATAGGCACAAGCAGTCAATTATAATTCTTTTGTTCGAGACGAAACTAATGTGCACTAAATGTATCCATTACCTACAAAGGCAAACATATCACTACTAATTCGTTTACAATAAAAAAACATCCGTTTTCAACTTTTTCATAGATTTATTGTAAAATTCTACTCGAATTTCTTGCATTATTCTGATTTCCACTGTGAAACATGTGAAAAGAGGTATGTCAAAAATTCTGTATGTAGACAAATACAAGAAACTTGTGACACAATACAAAAAGGATGCATTTTTACGTTGGAGTATACATATTGGTAGTGATATCGATGCCTTTGGAGGGAATCGATGCATTAGGAGCACATTAACTATCAGCTTTAAAATTAATAACTTATAACTTTTAAAAAATAAATAAATATTAATATGAAGAAACGTGAGAAAGTAGATGTATAACTGATTAAATACAGAATGCTTTCCACTATGAGAAATTTGACAAAATTCTATGTGCAAAATGCTATAAATAGACTAGTAGAACGAGAAATCTATGGAAAAGTTGAAAAGGGATGCATTAGAGTAGATTAAGTAGTAGTAATATCGATGACTTTTTTGGGAATCGATACATTAATAGCACATTAAATGCCAGTTTTTAAATGATTAAATTAGAATCCTCAAAGAATATATAAAAAATAATAGTAATAAACGTGAGAAAATAAATGTATAATTAATTAAGTACAGAATTTTCGGAATGTTTTCAATGCAATTCAATATTTTATGCTTGTAAGTTTTTAGTCACTGTCAAATAATAAAGAAACTAAGCGTGTTGTTTTCAAAATAAAATAATTATTTACACTCCCGATGGAAGTTTTATATTTCAATATTTTATTAAACTATTATATGTAAGAGCCAAATACTCCATAAACCATAAATAGTGTTTCTACAATTAGCTTATACTAATCCCAAAAGTGAGTTAGGATTAGTATAAACTAATCTTTATAAGTAACTAATACTTATACAGTTGTGAGTAATTTACCATTATTATAAATTTGGCACGATACATATCGTATTATTATGCAACCCATTATTAAACATGTAACGAGATTTTGTTGATATCATAACGTAAACTCAGTTTGTGTTCATGTTTCAGCTCGCTGCTCATCAAGTTTCCATTGATGACGTAATTAAGGTAGGGTGAATGTTATCTTTAATAATAATTAATTTAGAAATGTTTACTTGCCCCTACTTGGGTCTGAAATAAAGTGTTAAAATTATGTAGGAAGAAGATTTTACAGCTAAACAAAGAGATTACACTTGCATTTTGGAATTGTTATTTGTAACAGAGAAAAACTCAGTAGTGTTCAAGTGAAATAAAAATGACTGCATGAGTATATAATTTGGGACTGTTGGAAACCCGTTGGGTCGGAAGCATTTTAGAATTATAAAGCACATGTAGAAGAAAATACTTATACTATACATACTAATAATGTATAAAAGAATATGATTTGATGCATAAAATCACCGTACAAAATTCAAGAAATTCATTTACTCATATATTTCTTAATTGAAACTAAGATTAAAATATTTAGTATAATTTCTTGTACACAAAACGAAATTATAATATTTCTTTTTTTGCAGCTGAAAAAAATATTTTCTTTGGGGAGAACCTGAACTATAAATCATGCACTAAGAAATATCACAATGTTTTTTATTCTTCTTAATTTTTTTCGTCCCACATAATTAGATATCAACGTTATTCTAAATCTAAACTTGCATCTTATATTCGTCAAGCGTTTCCTGTCCTTTTTTATACGAGGACTTTTAGTAAATAATAATGAAATAAAAGAAACTGAGCGAAAACCTAATTAACGAACTGAAGAAATTCGTAATGAAATGTTGCATGTTTAAACATAAAACACAAAGAGCTATAATTATATTTTAAAATGCGTAAAATGATGATAAGGGGATTATAATTTTTTATTGAGAGCAATAGTTGAATAGATATTTATCTCTTGTATTATAGCCATTAGTGAGAAATAATTCATATCATGATATTGGGTTGCTGCAAATATTAGCTTGTTGGACCTCGGTGACAAAATTATCCTCTTGTTTGCTTTGTTTCTATCTCCATTGCAAATTTCCAACATAAACACATTCAAATGTATGGAGATTTAACTACATCTTGATTAGTAGTCCAGGCTACTGGACTAAAAATAACGCTGTACTGCTGAAGAACCTCCATTTTTAAACGATGTAAGACTAAATATTGTTTCACATTATTAATTATTATATTAATATACTGTTATAATACTTGTTGTATGTACGTGTGAACGTGATATTTAAACTATAAATATTAAAATATGGTATTTATTTTACATACAGTTTTATTTAAAATACATAAAATAAAACCTTGTTTAAAATCATATACAAATAGAGAGTTCAACAAATAATAGAAAAACTATGTAAAATACGTTATAACGCAGCGTCGCTGTTCCCTGTCATCTTTATAGAGAATTTACTTTAAACCTTAGGTCCAAGAGCCAAGTTGCATTTTATAAACTCAAAAACTGGATTTTCTTTAAGTTTATGCAGAAATTTACTTTTAAAGAATAACTGACATTTAGCCGTTTCACTTATGCTTGTGGTTATAATGAGAGGGTAACAAAAGTGCTAAAAATATGAGATAGTAGATTTTTGCAAAATGTTTCTTGGCTGGGCACACCTTAATTCAACTGTCAGATTTGTAAATGAATGTTAATGAAACATAAAAAATCATAGAGAATCTTCAAGTGGCAGCTTTGGGTCTCCTTATATAGTTATCTAGTAACGGATAAGTTTAAGAAAATTTATGATTACAGATCTCTCAAAAACAGAGCTTCTGTAAGGCTCCTTTTAGTCTGCTTCTGACAGGTAGAGAAGAGCACTTTTCCGACACGCGCGATACTCGATTGAAATATTTATTTATTTTGCCTTCTTTTCTTTCTTTATAGATTTAAGCTATTTTAGAGTTCTTTGTAGTGTAAACTGTTATTCAATTTCTTCTTATTAAACTTTTGTAGAAGAATGGAGAACGTATATTCTTTTCATAACTTTAAAGCAGCAATTTACGTGTAATTAGTTAAATAACATATTGACTGCAAAAATATTAATAATTTTCGACTATTTGTACTCCAGGTTATGATAATTGTAGTTCTATCCTCAAAGGATTATCTAAACCAACGAATAAGCTATGACCTTAAGACCTGACTATGTACTTCATTTTTTAATCAAGTTTATTTATCTATTACAAAATCTGTTGAAGAAAGGCAGTTGGTAACTGTTGTGGAATCGGCTGTGTAACTATCGAAAACGTATCCTATTTCCTATTAAACGTATCCTATAGGAATGGCATTAAAGTTAATGCTAAGACTGGGGGATAGTTGCTGTGCTCCGTAATGGAATTGTTTTGGAATAAGTTCTTTATTAATTGTTTTTCTTCTTTAAAAAAACTCCCAACGTCGCTCTTGGATTAATTCGCTGTCCAAGACCTTTCAGTGCTTTCAATTATTCAACATTTTATTTACAAAATTTCTCTCAATATAACCTTTTTAATATTGTAAAATAATTAAGTGACGTCGGTCTCTTTACGTACGCTCATTACTATAAATTGGTAAAATAATCAATGAAAGTAAATAAATGCTTTCGGATGTGATTTTTAACACCACACTTTCAGATAAACATACTAATTAATAAGGTAGTAAATATTGCCTTATAAAAGTCTGGATTTATTAATTTGTCTTTGAGTTGGAATAAAATGATGATACAAAGTAATTTTTCATGTTGGAATAAAACGTTGGGAGCGAGGCGATGAGAAAGAATAGAACGGAAGTTCTTGCAATTACTGGGCGGATGTCATCTGACAATTGGGAGCGTGAGTAAGTTTCAAGTGATCGATGTCTCTTGACCTTCACGTCTCTTTTACAACTCTACTTAAGTACTGAACGTACGGAATGGAGAAATGATGTCATAATGTGGTAAGCAACTTTACATATTTACTGTTTAACAGCTGCGATGATTAAAAAATCTACGTACATTTCGTGAGTTCTTAGAACATTTTATACATTATATTTAAAGAAATATATTGATTATCTATTTTTTATTTTAAAAATATCGTTACTAGATATTAATCACTGCCTGTATATTTACAAAGGAATCATAGCCATATTGAAGTAAAATATAAACATAGCACATAAAAGTAAGTAATTGGCATTGAAATATATGCCCACCTCCGAGAATTCATATTGTAATTTAAATTTAGAGAACAATGTGCAAGCTTCAGCATGTAAAAGAAACATGTTTTTCTCATCCGCAATTAATCATTCAAATATTTACGAATACCCCGTTTTAGTATTCACTACTTCAGTTAATTACAAAGGCCAAAAAAGGAATAGTCCTGAAGTCTGAGATAAAAACTATTTCCTAATGACCCCCAAATAATATTTTATTATTTATCCCTGTGCAAACCTTGGGACATAAATATGCATATTTGATATCAATATATTTCCATTTTTGAAATAAGTTATTAAGATTTTATCACATTTTAATTAGTATTTTGTTGTGATTGAGGCATACTTACCAAAATAGTCACATCTCGGGTATTTAAGAACATATCACGCACTTCATACTGCGTTCGTTTATTCTTTTTAAGGGGTTACAATTAGCCTATAACGCAGCTTGGAAATATTAATGACTCCTTATTATTTTTAATTTCACCCTTTCCTGTAGGCTATACGATATGAACAGACCTTGTTAAGATTTTCATGTCTGTCAAGTGTATAAGACAGCTTAACGGTCTTTGGCTAACACAATACCATAAAAAATCAAGTTTATCTCAGTTTTTTCTTTTTTTATATACTACGATACACTATTATATTACTATGAGTACTACTAAACATGCCTTGTAGTGGTAGTTATTATTAGTCAGTAGTAAGTAGTACTATGTAAATACCACATGGATGATCTACTTATGGAGAGATTAAAGTGTTAATTAATGAGCGTATTGCACCTATTGGAGTAACCACGCGTAGCGAGTTTACACAATCGATAGTGAACCAGACATTCTCAACCGAGGATGTTGTGTCTTCACCGGACATGGCGTGTTGGCACTAAGCTTGGGTTAGTATATAAACCGAACATCTCCCTGACCAAACCAGACCTCCTCTTCTCCACCATCATGCACATCAAGGTAAGTGAGCCCCAGCATATGATGTACGATGTATAAAAATAGAGTTAAAATAAATTAGCTAATATCAAAAATAAATAACATAAAGTTTTTTATAAGTGGGCATAATAAAACATATTTTAAATCTATTATTGTATATCCATATTTTAATTATGGGTTGGAATTTTTACGTTTCATACAGGGTAAAATTGAAATGTAAAGTACAATATTAATGATATGTGTAGGACTATAAAACAGGATCTTACATTAATAAACTATTTTATTTTATCAAATAATGATTAGATGAATATCTTGTATTTCATAGATCTGAGTGACGATTGATATAAATTTCTCCAGTACTAATTTAAGAATTAATAACTTTTGTATCTATAAAGTTCATTAAAAATTTCCCCACTTAAAAAACAGAGCAATATAAAAAATATTGTTGAATTTCATTATTTTATAGGTTCCGAAAAGTTTTCTAAAATTTGCATAAATAATGACCCTTACATTTTAGTTTTAAGTACTTGATACGTTACCAAGTGTAGACTATTTAAAGCTTATATCTTTACTTTTTATTCACTTCTAAACAATAACATTAAACTAGTATTAGTTTTTTTTTTTTACTTAATAAATAAACGATAGCGTATATTATATTTTAATATTCTACATAATAAAATGTGGATTTATATTTAGAATAACAATTTAAAAATATAATAAAAATGCTAAACACCATTTGACTTGGGAACATCCCGTTATAAATGATTAAAGTCTATGCTGCACCAGCTTTGAAATCGAGAAACATACTTTGCGACTAGTAGATAATTTTATATTAAAGTGATAAAAGGGTGATAGAAACATTTTATTAATATACTAGATATAAATTTCTTAAATAGTGTGTATTTTTTATATTTCCAATATCTTGGTTAGTAATTTTAAAATAGTTTTAATAATAATCTAGGTTTTAAAACATATTGATAGCTTTAAATATAAATTTTGCATCTTAAAGTGGCTAAAAAGAAATTACTTGGTGATTTTTGTTGATAGGATTTGATATATATATTTAGAGCATATATATATATATATATATATATATATATACACTTTTTGTATCCTTTTTGAAAACGATATTAGTAGAAATATAAAAGGATTTATGTGAAGTCTTTTTGTTTTATTGTTTAAAGAAGCCTCTGCGCATTTATTTTCTTCATACAGTATATAGTCTATATATATATATATATATATAAATATATATATGTGTGTGCACTGTGTGTGTGTGTGGTGTGTGTGTGTGTGTGTGACTGTGTGTGTGTGTGTGTGTGTGTGTGTGTGTGTGTGTGTGTGTTAGTCGACAAAAATATTAAAGGTTTACCTATAAATGAATAAACAATCATAGAATTGTATTCAAAACATACGTATACTACAATAGAGTGGATATGAAAAAGTCTGGAATGGCAATTTCTTAGAAATTAGTTAGTAAATTTATATTAATTTCAATGCAAAATTAGAGAGATTACTTTTTATTTAAATGTTTTATCTACTATATCTGTATTCACAATCACTTTCGGTAACTGCTGGAATTTATAAAAAGGAATAATACAAATAAACTAATTTTTGGTGAGTTTAAGATCTAGAATCTTGAACAAGCGTTCAAACGAGCAGTATTACATTTGATGCTTTACGTCAATTCTACAAAATAAACAAAAACGAATAACCATGTTTTATTGTAAATTATAAAGGGAAGAAAATGTTACATATGGATGAACTACAACATTTCTGATGTTTATATAAAAGATGTTTTGAAATATCTAGGTGGTGAAAAGTTAATCAATACAATTTGTATTTAAGTTTGTTTTAATTTATACAGAAAGATACATTAATCACTGTATCACTTTGAAATTATAAACGTACAATGTCTTAGACTCTCCTCATCTTTGCTGCTCTTGCTGCTGTGGACGTGTATGGGAGCCACAGTCATTACCATGGACCCATCGCCATCCCACATGTCCTCCACAACGGCTATCTAGCAGACACACATGAAGTAGCAGCAGCCAAGAGCGCTCATCTTGCTGCTCTGGCTACAGAGTCTCACGGTCATGGGTATGGAGGGGGCTACGGTTATGGTGGAGGCTATGGATATGACCAGGATGAGGTATACAGTGGCTCTTATGGAGGACACCAAAGCTATGGAGATTTCAGATACCAAGGACCCATAGCTGTACCTCATGTACTCCATGACGGACACATCGCAGACACTCACGAGGTTGCTGCTGCTAAGGCTGAGCATTTCGCCGCCGTAGCCAAGGCCAAGGCTCATGCAGGATACGGACAAGACTACAGCGGACGTTATGCCAGAGGATATGGCGGGCATTCAGGAGCGAATCAGGGATACTCCCATCATGTCGCTCCTTACCACGGACCTCTCGCCAAGCCTGTCGTGCTCAAGTCTGGATACCTGGCAGACACTCACGAGGTCGCTGCCGCCAAACATCACCATCTTGAGGCCCTCCACAAGGCCAGTTACTATGGTCATCATGATTATCATTATTAATTCTCTGTTCTCAAATTATCCTTACCAAAATAAACCTTGAATTAATAGTTGACTGCTTTATGTTGTTAAGAAATACCTATCTAGAAAATCATTTAAATGGCAATTTCCTTACACAAATATTTATTATTGGTTTCAAAAGTATCACATTAATAATTAGTATTACACTAAGCAAAAAAGTAAAATCCCATTTCAATTGTTTAGAATGATTTGTTTTACTTTATTAACTGTAAACGTTACAATACATCTTGTTATTTTAATTACTTTCATTTACCTTCCATAGAAACTGCTAAGTGTATAAGCTTATATAATTTTAAAATGCACGGAAAAAAGGTCTTTATCAATAAATATTAATTGTTATAAATTAAAAATATCTCATTGAAGGCATTTCAGATTGAAAGGTTTCAATTAAACCTGGAAAACATTGGTTTTTACTATTAAACCTACTAACAAAGTATATTACTAACAAAAAAAAACAAAGACATGCAAATATACTGGTAGAAGTTAATTATGTTTTCAAGGATTTATCACAATTTTGCTCGATCAACTTAAATAACTAACACAGAATTGCTCTAAAAAGACAATTTACAAACACATCAATAATTTTTAGCTTTAAAATATTAAATTGTTATAAAAAATCAGAGTATTAAAGAGTAAATACACTTCTATTTTTGATAAGTCAATTCCAGGTCAGCATTTAATCTGGTTTGTATTTTGAAAAAAGTAGAGCATAAATTAGAAACTATACACTGCTTTCATTTTTATCAGTTCTCTTTAGTGATAATAATTATGCACTTACTGTTTTATAATGTTTTATAATATATTGGTCGCGTATGTATTCACATTAATGCCTATTTAAGTCATTTTAAACGTTGTTAAAGGAGAAATAATTTTTTCAAGCATTCTTATTGTAAATGCGTAGCTGACTTTATTGTCATATAACTACAAATATTCAAGCCAAATAGAAGTTAATAGAGTAAAAGTATTTAAAAAATGTGGGTATTAAAGGTCTATAAATGTATTTATTGATACTTGAAAATTTTATAGAGATAAAATCTATTAATTATTCTACAATCTCTTTTGTTGTTTTAAAAGTAGTTACTATTAAACCATTGAAAGGTACTTTTTCAAATGTGTGTTTTAAGCAAAGGTATCCTTGCTACCTTATTTTATTATCTGTAATCAGCTACCACCTTCATGTGGACTCATTGAAAAACCAACTGTATTTGTAAGATCCTATCATCTATTATCTATCTCTAAAAAATTAAAACAACCCGTACAGCTGCAAATCGAGTTGTCACAATGTAATCTCATTATTGAACGTGATCGACGGCCTCGATATTGTGATATAGCAGCGCAGGTGCTAACACTGTTAGTGGTATTATTGAACACAGTCTACGTAAACTGATTACGTGGCTTATTGTTTGTGGATATTTTGTATTTATGTGACAAGCAAGAATATTTACGCGTATGACAGCAAATAAGCTTTACGGATTTACGTCTAATGAATTCATTTGATTGATCCAGATCATGTTTAGGTTCACAAATACGGTTAACATTTGCAGTAAATAAATCGTAATTTAACTCCTTGTACCTTTTTAGATTTAAAAATATTAATTAAATTTTCAGGATAAATTGCATATGATAGTTGATAATAGTTTCAATAATAATAAACTGAATTATATGCAAACGTAGATTGTACGGTAACGGACACACAAGGTTGCTCCATGGTACGGATTGTCATTTCACAGCGTAGTTCAATCATTCATTGATAATAAGCCAGTGTTGGATTTTAAACTCCCTACTTTATTGGCATATTATCCTTTTATCATAGAAAAGAATAAGGTGACTCAAATGGATCAAAGATTAATAATTTTTTGTGCTCTTAGAATATTTTAGCTTTTATGTAATGTTCAATACTTACGTTGCTTGCTACGCTAATATTAGTATTTCAGCAGTTACAAACGTTCCTTAAGTGAGTTTTTATACACTTCAGAAATTGCTAAATATACACAGTTAAGATAATATTGAACATACATTCACGTGTTTACGTACTTTTAATGTACTAAGTGTATGCTGCATCTATGCATACATCAGAGAGTAATTGTGTACGCCAGGAGGAAAAGCTGTTTTTTTATGTTAGTTCCTCTTATGATCAGACTAAAATTTAGTTATTTAATGCTGGTTCTTAAGCTGACTACGTTTGTATATAAATACGTACGATTTATAACTGTAAAGAGTTTAACGAGCGCTCACGTAATCTGAGCTTAAACTTTGATACTATCACAAGGAACGTTTTTCTTTCCCTGCCAGAAGAACGGGGTGGCGCCGAAGCCCGAATTAATGGCAAAAACCATTTCTGATCGTTTCTTTCCCGACCTAAGATCGCTTCCCAGATCGTCCTACTTTTCTGTCGTCAGATCACGTTAATAAACTGATATTAATATACCGTTAGCGCTGTATATAAAACCTCTTCCGAGGCTTCATTAATCGTCTAGCCACTAATAATTATGGCATCCGACTAATTATAAGGTGAATTTGATTAGCTAGCTTCTATTTTCTATACTAAAGCACAGAAAGTACTATTAAATAAATAACAATTTTTTAGATAAATGTATCATTAAGTGTAATTAATACACTTGTACATGATTTGTAAAACAAGCAAGACATTTTTTTACAGCCTTAAAAATTGTTTTCAAAATATTTTTGTATGTCGATCTACATTTATAGAAAATATAAAAATATAAAGTCTCGATGATGTTGATAACCTAACTTCACATTATTAAAAACAAACAAGATTACACCTAGGGGAACAATTAACTGTTTTGGTGAATAAGTTGTTTGCTTTAATGGCGTACAACAAAACATGGATATTTCCCTACTCGCTGAGCTGAGTAAACGTTAATAACTTCCTTGAGAAATTGTAAAAATTATATTACATGAAATAAAATTAAACGGTCAAAGTTTTCAAAAAAAAGTTTGTTCCATTAACGTTTAATAAACGTGATAAAAGATCCAATATATAGTACAGAGAGACCAACAAATTGCTTATTTAGAAAATAAAATATTTTACATATCGAGAAATGAGTGAAATAAGAGACCAACAATTTGAATTGTATTAAGTTAAGAAAAAAACCTTTAAAACGGATCAGTTAAATTATATGTATGTGAGAAATAAAAATGTTTATACAATATATACGATTTATTCGAGTATTTTAGATTATATCTAATATAATAGGATGCAAATTATAAATCAAGAACAGCACATTATTCATAACTTGAGAAACCTCAACCTTTCTTTTCCAAATGGCATAATGAGAAAGCCCTGGTAAGAAACTTAACTTCCTCAAAAATCCAAAGTGCCGCAAAAACAGGAATCCACAAAACATCGAGGAAAAGAAGCAGGGATTTGTTCAGTTCACTATAAACCTGGGTTAATTAAATCATAATTTATTATAAATCATTGATTTCAGTCAATGAAGATAAGTACTAAGTTTGGTTTAGTCCGTATTTCCGTAATTGACATGAGCACCAATTGACCACAGCTTGTAAGCTCAAGAACACTGGCAACCAGTTGGTCTAATAATTACAGTTGTCTTATACTGATGAACAGATGTTACTGAATGGAGATGTTGTGTAGTTGACATTGGTCTCTTACTTCAACATTTATAAAGCAGCCATGATACGTATTAGAATTGTGAATAATAATTAGAAGGTTTCAACAGGGGAAGTTTTTATAGAAGAAGTTAAATATTTTAATTATTAGGAACAGTAATAAATATGTTTGTTGTAATCCTAAAAGTATTCCCGAATGTAGGAATTTAGATATATATTTATACCTGAGCCAATCTAAATTAAAGATCAGGAAACAGAATTATTAGCTAGTGTTGCTCTATGTCCAGAAAATGGTATTGTAAAGGTCTGACTAAAAACAGTTATTTCTGAGTTCTATATTTATGTAGTTCATACAATAAAATAACTGTCATTATGTAATTATGATTATGTTGAATATTTAGGATTTGCCATTTTAATAATAACTATTTATTAGTTTCAATATCTTCAAGATAGTTCATAGCTTGCTGCTTATCTCAAGTCCTTGTTTAGTAAGAATTAAAGAAAATAGTCTTATTAAATATAAAATTCGTTAAATTCACCCTTGACATTTCATTTATGTACTGATGTAAAATATCCGTTAGAAGATACACACACTCATAAAAAAGTTGATGGTAGATTATGAGTAAAACACTTTACTAACCCCCAAAGCAAGCTTACTATTAGACAATTGTAAGGAAAGTGTTGGAAATAGCTTTACATTACATACATATTTACTTAAACGTGTTTCCTACTGTTTTGCTACCAAATATTAAACATGTAACAATAGGTTGTGTTCAAATTAAATTGTACTTTTTATAATAAATATGTGTATGTAAAAAAATAATTTCAAATTTACGCAATGGATCTAAACGTATTCGTAAAGTAACATTTTATAATCTTATAAGTGAAACTCAGTTTGTTTTCATTTTACAGGTCGCTGCTCATCAAGTTAACACTGATGACGTCATTAGGGTGGAGAAATGCTCTCTTTAATAATAATCAATTTAGTTGTTTACTTGTTCTTACTTTAGCCCGAAGTAAATTTTACTCTGTTGTTATACATTTTAGAATTACGTAGAAAAACGATTTTCAAACTAAACAAAGACATTACAGTCACATTTTAGAATTGTTATTTGTAACAGAAAATATCTTACTACATCCCTCTGTCACATGTTACTGTTTTTTTTTTTTTTTTTTTTTTTTTTTTTTTAAGGAGAAAAAGGAAATATAAGTATTATTTCAAATCATACAGAATTCCTTCTAAGCTACCAACCATATTCTAGTACTTTTTTCTAATAACACGGTGCACTGCTTTCCTTCTTCGTAATCATAACTTGGCTCAATGAAACCTGCCCAACGGTTGGTTAGTGGTTTGGCACCATGATTCATACCAAATATAAATACAATATGTTTTTTAACTTCAACCATCATAAAATATTAGAAAAATGGACATATATAGAAAAAATATTTTGAAGGTTATAGATTCCTTTTTTGAAACTAAGATTAAAATAATAATCATAAAATACTGTACTCAAATAGAAAATCCTCAATATACACAAATATTTTAGGTTAAAAATACAGTTAGAAATTTTACACTAAAGAATATAACAAGTTTCGTTACCTTTTTCATATTATTTCCCCCCTTTATAAAAAAATATAAATTATATTAAAAATCCTTTCTCGCGTGTCATAATATTTGACAAGACTCTCGGATTTTTCAATTATGGCCTTAATTCATAATTAAGTTCGTAATGTAATATTCTTTATACGTACACGTGGCATATTTAACAAGTATCACTACTGCAAAATATAGAAATGGAATGTATTATTGATAAGTCGTTTATCGGCCTTTCTTATGAAAATGCATGAAATAAAATAACAAAAGTATGCTAATTACTAAGAGCTTAGAGCTTATTTAATGGTAAGGACAGATGTATAATACAATTTACTAGATAACTTTAAGTGGTAAAACTTCACACATTCTATGATGGAATACGTTTATTAGTTTATGTGTATGTGTTAGAAATACAACTGTGTTTAATTAATAATATCAATATTGCTAGTTTAATTTTTATACAGTTAAAAGCTAGAATGATTTTATATTTCTCACTCGTTTTTAATAACGTAATTTTTTCTTTAATTTACTTTTTACACAAGCTTTGTTTGGCCATTATAATATCTGGTGAAGAAAGGCAGTAATTCACTGTAAAAGCTGTGAAATCGTATATGTAACTCATTTCTACTATCAAGAACATATCCTAGTAAGCTTGGACATACAGTAAAGCTAACATGGTTCCTGAGATTCATTATGGCGTTTTTACAGAATCAGTTCTTTACTCATTGTTTTTTTCACCTGTTTTAAACTCAATACTATTTACTTGGATTTAGACTATCTTGCGATGTAAGGTTTGTTATAGAAAGAACTATTTTATGTTATGGTAATTGTTTTAATTCTTTGAAATTTAGCTGCTTTTATCAATTTACTTTTGAAAATTGTAATTAGCTCACTGAACGTTAGGATCTTGAAAATTAATCGAAAGCTCTCAACTCATTTTGTCTCTTACAAAATTCCAAGACCAAGGCGAAAGTTTGAAATCCTGAATTCTGGAATCCCAACGCTCTAATTCTTTATCACCATTTATTCCTTACTTTCGTAAACGAATTCCACATTACAAATATTGCATAAAGGATCTAGGGGAACAGTGATCATTTAAAAGGTGAAAGTAATGTTTTTATTGGATTTAATAAATATTAAAGAAAACGGCATAATTTGAGTATTTTATAATTCAAGTTTTCAATGGTTTATTTTCAGAAATAACACTCTGAGAGGTATGTCAGATAGCTCTTTATGATTATTGGTGTTGGAATACAGAAATTTATTTTGGCCCTTAAACTCCCAGACATCGATACGAATTTTATTGGTAAATGTTTTGCCTTGAGCTCCATATCTTATTAAACTATAGGTCCCAGATATAGAAATAAACCATACGAAGATTTATAAATACTTTAACTACGGACCTAGTCATGCCAATACATACAGATGTAAAGGGGTTTGTCTAAAATAACACAGTTCATTAATATTAGACATGTACCTAAAATTAATATTGCAAGACTATCAATAAAGCTTCCATTATTCAGTTTAGACTTTCCTAAACCAGTTATATATAAAACATATTCTCATGTTGGTGTAGATATTTAAATTCTTCTTTAAATATTTATTTCATTCAAGATATTATTTGCAATAAAATTTTTTTCTCATTAATACATTGTTTTCTCCGTATTCAAGTACACGATTTATTTCAAATTTTCACCCATTTGTATTTGCGTGAATATATATTCAGTAATTTATACCTAACATATATATTTATCTCATTATATTAGGAATAATCTTTATATAATAAAAGTTTAATTCATATCATGAACAACTGGAAACACGGCTGAACAATTCACGTACTACCGGTGCACAGTTTAAAACTATTGTTGTGTGAGGAAGTTTCCCACTTCCAGCTGTAACATATACACTGAGCAGTGCAGCGTGAAGTGACAATATATTTAGACTAGAACTCACCTCAATAAATTCTCAAACGTCCCGAATTCACATTGTTTCAACCACATAGAATCCTGGTTTAGGTGCAGCATTGTTGTTTATACTAACATTACACGTTAGCTAAACCAGGATTTATCAAAACAAAATAATAGGATATTAGTCTATTAGAAACCTCAGAACACACGTTTAATACATTTAGTGTGATAATGCAATATGCTAATAAACCCATAAAACTCCGACTATTGGTTATTGTAAGTAATTATTAAGTAAATGATACTTTAAAATTATACTCACATTATACGTACATTTCCATTAATTTAATAAATGCATTTCTTAATTATCTAGACTGGTATAATACTATTGTTAAGAACCTAAACTTACAGAATAATAAGTATATATTTCCTGACAATATACATTACTCAATGTTTTGCCGTTTCCGTCATAATAATTAGTGCATTTGTCTAACACGTAACTTAATAACATGTTTCGCTGTGTAATTTAAAATGCAGGGCACTCGCTATTAGTCGTCAAAGGTTCATTGTTGCCGAAATTATAACAGTATGTTAGAAAGTATAACTAGTCATCTGTCTCAACATCCTGCAGCTTATCGCGTTGCGATAAAATCGATTAATTGTATACAGTTATTAGTTCCTGAATAGATTGCAAGAAAAATTACACTACCTGTCAGTGACATCAGACTGACAGATATACAGACAAAAATTAGTTTTCCTGACCGTCTAGACAATAATTTATTATGACATATAAAGAATTAAAACACACAAAATAAGACGCATATTACTTGGCTTGCTTTATAAATGCAATAATAATAACAAATATTTAGAAAAGGGTAATTTATAATTACAAGGAATGATAAGTAATTCAACCACGGTTGCTCCTGTAAATTAACATACTGTGTTTATCAAAGTATGTGCGAAACAAATATTTGTTTCACCACAGAAACAGAAGATGTTGTGGAACACTGAGTCTGGGGCTGGAGCTATATTTCAACTCTTTACTTTCATTGGTAATATGGTAACAGCTCATTCATCTTGCTACCAGTGATTTAACAAGTCTCTTTGGAAAATACAAATCCATTTCCGGTATTACTCGTTGTTTACTTTCGAGCAATAATCATATCTATTATTATACCACATTTATAATTATAGTTTACAATATTTTTATATTTAAGTTCAAGAATTCCATTAAATGTCGAAAATTCTATCCACTGTAAAAAAGCTAGTAAGCCCATTGAAAAACCTAATTTTGCAAAAGTTGGTAACTTTAATACGTACCTTCTTGGATACAACTTTGAACGCTATATTTTCAAGAGATCGCATAATCAACTAATTATAGGAATTTTGCTTACCATGAATGTTTAAAAAATAGCATTTAAAGATTTAAATGTTTGAAACAACAGACAACCTATCAACATTTAATGATATAAATTATTGTTTTTTAATATGCAGTTTAGGAGTTAAGTAAACCTTTAAATTCCCAATTTAAATTCATATATAAATTAAAGATATAAACTGTTTATATGTATTATAACTGTTATAATTACAAATAGCCTATTCAGTTTTTTTTCAAGTCAAATAAATTTAGAAATCTTTCCCAGGATAAAAATGAGGAATGTAGGGCCCGTTAAAATCTCCCATAATCAGCTGTTGTATGGGCCCTTACTTCTGGAGGTAAAGCCTTAATATGTCGCAATAACTCTTCTTCTTAATATTATAATATATCAATGGTTCAGTATCCTTTCGTTCCTAGTAAAATGTACTGTAGAATGTTGCCAGAAGGCTCTGACTTAGGATATTGAACTTGAAACTTGAAGTTAAAACTTGTGGATAAACTGTGGTTGCTCCATAACTTTTGCGAATATCCTTATAACTTCACACCATTCCACTATTTTCTTTTCCAAATGATATTGTCTTTACTATTGAAAGAATATATTGAAAACATAGGTACCTATTTTAAAAATATACAAATAATATTGATCGGCTTATGCAATAATTATATTATTTTTCATTCCTCAGCGTCTAAAGTGATGATTTTATGTTACTGAAAATGTGTAGTGATATCTTGCTATGTAATAATTAACAATGCTCAAAAACATTAACTTCTCACTCCATCATATTTGTATCATTCAATTGTTAATTTTATATAGTGATCAATAACTCCGAATAACTTTTCTCAGCATACGTCTGGTCTATTTAGGACGTCGAGTTAAAAGTAAGGAATTATGGCTACGATATTCTTCAATACAGTGTCACATTGGAAGAGAAAACATTATTTCAAATTTTAACAGTGTCCTTTATGGGCTTCTAACAAAGCTTTAAATAACAAAGTATAACAATAACCAATACTCCTTGATAGTTGAGGGGTAGCGACCTGCACATCAATCCAGACTCCTTCGTTTCACTCACATTTTGGGGAGTGCATTATCACTCATACAAATATATACATCCTAGCCTAACCTGAAGTAATGTGAAACACACATTCTATATGGATAGATATCCAGAATTCGTATGAAAACTAAATCAGACTCAAATAAAAAATATTATGATTGTAATTAAGTACATGATACCACTGGTTCATTCTTAGATGATTATACCTTCTAGCTGAACCTAACAATTAGTACAGTAAAAACGGATGTCTCATTTTGATCCGGGAAACTCCTTGAATGATGAATGAATGAGCGTCAAATGGATAATCTCAAATTTAAAGATATTTGGGTAAAAGGGTGGATCTTATCTACAGCGGTGGTAAACTATTGCAGTGGGTGTTGATCCCAGACTTAAAGGGCGATTTTAGTACAAAAACAAAAGAGTACCTTCATTTAACTGCATTGACTGGAAGTTACTGGAACGAGGTTGTCGTCCTTTTTTCCATGGTGGCATTAATGAGATGTTGTCCGTTTTTCCTATCTGTAGGATTTTGACGGCACCCGTACCACCAACCTTACTCATAATGAAAATACTGTCACTCCAGAAGCAATCTAAAAAGCAAGGACTAAATGTAATGTATGTTTTCCTCAGCTTTTCTTCCAATGAGAACTACGAATCTGATGACATGTAATATATATTCTTGTAATCAGCAAAAATTTCACCAATGAGAAAAAGACGTTTGCTAATACGAAAATGAATATAATTGAGTAACTATTTATTACATAACTAATACAACACTGAACCGTAAAATGTGAAATTTAAGTTATTCCAAAATCAATAAAAGAAACCGACACGGAAATAATTAATTTGGCCAAATGCGCGAAGGAAACGTGACTATAATATTTAGTTCAAGATTAAACTTATCGTGTTCCTTTTCCGCATTTAAATCGCATGTAATTACCAGTTCCTCGCTGAATTCAGCCCAGATCTCTTTTTGTCCTTCGTTGCATTACTAACCATTTTCTTACCTATAAAGACGTTCATGCATATTTTATTATTAGCTTTAACAGACAAAAGCCCTTTTGCATTTATAAAATGTTTAGGATTAGCGTGTCATTGTTGTATAAGTCAAATACAAATAATATCTTTATACATTTTAATAATAGGTCATTCACAAATTATAGGAAAGATCTTTTGGTAAAATGACTAATTTTAAAATACATAAATTATAATTCAAATTGAAATTTTATTAGTTAGTACTTTGTTGCTTACCATTCTACAGTCAATGTGAACTTGAAAAATAGTGGTCTGCCTATTTATAAATAGTTAACTTTTTATAAATTAAATTAACCTCTATGTTAATTGGTTAATTTTAACTAATTAAGATTAACAGAATATTCGTTAGTAAGTTTACGTACTGGATAAATTATGAGTATTTTTATTTTAGTACATGTATCAATTGTGCGCAAGCAAGAGGATCTCTCCTTGTAACTTATTAAAATAGTCTTTTGTGACAAATTCAAGAATGGCAATTATTCTTCCAATGAAAACATTTATCTCTGTCAGGACTGCACTCGAAATATATTTACATGTTTCCTTACTCCTCCCCCCCCCCTTACCACCTTTTGACCCTTGTGCACTATATTTGCAACACATTTACTTGATTAGTAAAGCTTTGAAATTTTTATACGTTAACCCTACCTGTATGTTTTATCAGGTAAAGAAAGTATCATTTATAAAAATTAATATCATAAGTAGACGCAAAATGATATTTAGCCTATATGAAAATAAATTGTTGTTCATAATAAACTGTAAATAATCACAAGGTAAAAGTAGCCCACACCACGTGTCTTGACAGGCTTTGCTAAGGTTGAATGCAAAATTTCAAATCTGTAAGTCATTTAATTCTCACGATGTCCTGTAGACAGGTAGACTAACATACAAAATAAGTTGACGCGAAAATGAGGCGCCAACTTATTAAACAAATATATATGTTTCATACAAATCTTAAATTCTAAATATTAAATCTTTCTTGTCATGCCTCACAATGCAATTAGTTTTTTGTTTATTTTATTTGGTTTCACATCAATAGTATTATAATAAAACTGTACACACCAAGTTACGACTTAGATAGCGTCAAATATCTTTGTTTTGTGGGAAAGTAACGAGACATCCACAGAATAACGCTGGTTCTAGTCATGTATTCGCTGTCACTTCGGAATTAATGCATATGTGTTTTTAGGATTAATTAATAAAATACTTTTATCAGCTTTTTTTAGGAAAATTTCCTTTCCGGATAAGTCGGAAGATATTTCACATCGGCTGTCACCTGGAAATGTCAAACTGAATACACTTGCTAGTTAACATACTTAATTGGCACAACACTCGTGGGACAATTACTTAATTTTCACTGGCATATTAATATAATCGCAACACTTTCATACATTTAGAAACTCCATAATCTTAATTCTTACAAGAAAAATATATATTAACTATATTAACTTATTTGAACACCCGTGCACTTATTCTAGTTACAATTAATCGGAAATTATGTAAATAAAACGATACACTTATAAAAATGTAATTGTGTAATTCTAAAACTTTTGAAGGCCACCAATTTTAAACATCAATTAAATTAACATAAGTAAAATAATTAACTTTGTTTATAATGATTTAATGTGCATAAAATGTTTTATGTGTTATACGCAAATGTAAAAGTCTCTGCAACAGCCAAAAAATGCGAATAGCCAAAATATCAAAACTTCTCATTAGTCGACTTCATTGATCCACTTTATTTTAACTATATTCAAATAATATATTTTTACAAAGTTTAGTTTGGAATAAGGCTATTATTATTTACAGAATAATTGTGTTCACAAGTTCAGGTTACATTCTGTAAGCTAATGCATGAATATAGATTATCTATATTAGATGGATTTGGATTTTTGTGGGCCATTATCGGAAAATATCCATCGTAATTGCAACAGGAAGGTTTGCACGCAATCTACCTAGAACACTGATTGAAGTAAATATTATATGGATAATGAAATTTAGCTAGTATTTAAATAATTTTGAATAAAAATCATAACAAACAGTCTACAGCGATTAACCCCTTGGGTCATGAAAATAAGTACTGGAATCGCGGTAAAGGTGACAACTCTCTGAGTGGCCTCGTCCCTAACACTACCACCATTAATGATTCACCAATTACTACAATTAATTAATTAAATTATATTAATCTGTTTCAACACAGACACAGTTAGCTACAAACTTAAATAAAATAATTTTACTGTAACAAGTATTCTATTGAATTAATTTATCCTGTCCAGTTCGACACTTGACCTGTTCACTCGTGACCTTTCCGGGAAGTATACATTACTGTATTACCGTAAAAGACTCCTAAAATTAAATCATCAATCGGCCAGTATTACAGCTTGCCCAGCCCTCTCTTGCTCATATTAATAATAATCTAGACCGTATTCATATTAAATGTCTCCATAACTATATGAATCTTATGCTAATGATCATCAGTCCTGAGGTAACGCGAGTCCTGTCCAAACACTGACTGTTCTGTTTCATAACGCGTGTGGTTTAGTCACCGCGTCCTACGACCTAGTGGTCACCGAAGCGACACGCAAAATGCGGCCAAGAGAAAATGAATGATAAACGACTCTGATAACCTGCCACAGTCTGACTATCCGAGTCGGGCCAGCAGTGCAAGTCTAATAGCTATATCCTAAACTTGAGTCCGATAAAACTAGTTTCTGTAATAATTACGTACATGTATGTATACAACTATTCGATAATCATTCTAATATATAATATACCCAATTACAAAATTAAAGCTGAAAAGCCCTATATAAAATTTAACTAGCCGACTTACTACTTAAAGACTTATGCGCCAACAAATTAATTTCGTATTAGAATGTAGCATGATTGGCCCTTATCATAAATAGCTATTTTCTACAACTATTTCTTTTACTAATGTACCTTTAAACGTTAAGATTTTAAACATATGTAAATAGTAAAAACGCAATTGCTAACGTAATAATAACTTAATTTTAGTTTTATATTGAAATAAAATTGTTGCTCTATAAAACATCACAGCGTAACAAACACTCAGTATCTTTCCAACTTTTTCATTTATTAATTATCTATTTAAAGTTAATAACTACTAATGAAGTCACTAACTAGTTGAGTTGCAGTCACAAAGTAATCACATTGTTGAGTGTGATCGGCGGCCCATGTAATGTAATATGGAGGCACTCATCAGTGCCAGTAACACTGTTAGTGTGATTGTTAAACAGTCAACATCAGCTGATTACGTAGCCTATTATTTGTGGACATTTTGTGTTTTTCTACTAAACAAGAATAAATGTCCATTGGCCCATTAGACCATAAATGTGCTTCATAGCTGGATGCAAAATTAATTAACTTAATCCAGATCATGTTTTTAAACCGTATTGTTATTATACAAAATATAGTTGAGTATTCTTTACTAAATATATGTTTCCATATCGTATTCCTTTTAAATTTTCCTGATTAATTACTAGATTTTTGTAAACGACAAACCGCAATTAATACTTTATATTTTCTTCACAATAAATCCTTTAACATATATATTGTACGGATGTTTCATAACTGTTATCGAATATTTTAGAGAACCGATCTTCAAAAATATCCGACAAGAGTTCTAAAACATTTTGTGTGGTAAATATATATTGTACCTGTTCGTAGTTTATAAAGAATGAAGTAAATAAGCGTGAAAACAACACAAATTAAATGGTTTGTACCCAAGAAGTGTGAAAAGAGAGTAAACAATATGTCACACACTCTGCAAACTTTACTGCCGTTATTACGTAGGGTTCAGTTACTTGTGTGCACAAACAAAATTCAGTCCCGAATTTAAATGTACGAGATGTAACAATGTTACTTCTATGGTTGTTATTTCTGGTCCAGAACAGAATATCTAGATGGAATAATATAATATAAATTATATATCAATTTTACCTTTGTATTTTTATTACAAAAACATAACCGTTTGTTATTATCTTTTTTTATATTATACCTTTCTGTTAGGCCAAAAAGAAACCAACAGCTGTGAAAAAACAGAAAGTGCATACAGTTATCTAAAGTACAGGAAAGGTTAGAAATACTACGTTTGAGATTAAAAAGAATTAGCCCACATTAGAGAAAAACATAATAATTTACAAATAAGGAAATAACACGTAGTACGTGGGAGAACACTTAACAAAGTACAAATATACTTGAACATAAACAACAAAACAGTTCCAATAATTTGTTAAAATAAAAGGTGTGAGTAGGATGGACCCGTAAATTGTAAAATTGAAGTTTAAATCAAATATAAGCGATACTAAAGAGTACCGAGGGAACTGATAGGACGTAATGAAAGAGTTATCGCACAAATGGAAAAATAGTACAAATTAACCTCTTTACTCCAAAATCAATAGAGCTTTTCTTGGACACAAACGTCCAAAATTTGATGAATTAGGACGAAACTACTTCTCTCTCTAGTCAAAAGAAGCTATCACACTATATAAATAATAATAATATAAATGCCCTTTGTTTGAAGTTTGTTTGTGACGATGGAAGGATTGTAAAACAGGATTTTTTCGATCATTTACCATATTCAGTGATACGAAAAATCAGGAATACTACGTTTCTTTATCTGTTATCTGATATCTTATTCAGGTAAAATAACTAACCTAAGACATAATTACAAACTTGGTTAAAATAAACATACCAGAGCGTTGTGACACGCGTAAGTCAGGAATTACAACCACTTTATAGTGTGTCAACTCCACTAACTCTAAAACATTCACTTAATAAAAAACTAAACACTACACTAAATATGAAACTAAACTACTGAATACAGGTCACTATAGGTCTGCAATAGGTTTTTTTGTATCGATGAAAAAGCAAATATCCGGAAATCCTGTTTGCTTCACAATATAAATCTATTTTATTTCGTACTGCTGTAGATTAAAAAATATTCAATTTTTAATAGGTAGAGTAACCCTGGCTAAAGGAACAAAAAACTTTTAAAAATGTTTAACATCACTCAATAAAGTAATTATCTTTTTTTTAATTTTCTAATTCAATATTTACACATCGTGTATAATCTTGGACACAACTTGAATACATAACGTGGTGGAAAGCAGACAGGTGTATCTTGTCGATCATGTATGTTCTGATCAAAGCCCTGTGATAAGCCACAACAAGGGAAACTTGACATTGGACAACTTAACCACTGTGCGGTTTGTAAGTATCATTGTACACATTATCATACTAGACTGACTAAGTGATGATGATTTACACAATAAAATTGTTTCACCTAATTTAAAACTAAAGGTCAAGTGCGTATTGTGTATTTTGAAATGAAAAAAAATGGAAAATACTTTCATCAACTCGTACGGATATGACTTGTATCCTCGAAACTCTTTTTTATATTGATTGTTATGTATTTGTGTGTTAGATAACTAAATGGCTTGTATACTAGTAGATAAGAGAAGCACAAGCTAGTATACTAGGTGCCCGACGAATGGCCGCCGGAAATGGCCCCGGGCTATTATCCGCACAAAACATTGCGTAATCACCAACCAATCAGAGGCAAGGGAAGGCATCAGGTGATCTCTGCAATCAGCTGTCTTCGCGTAGCAAGTTAATATAGCTTTAGTATGAAAATTATATTAGGAACACAGACATTTTGCAAATAATAATTAATGTGATTACATTTCTTTAATTTTAAATCTTCTTGAATTAATTTAATAACCCGTTATTAGAGTATAAAGACGAAACTGAAATTTTTTAAGACTTCTCCTAAAATTTTATTAAAAAGAGCGAGACGCAGACCGTCACTTTCCTAACAAGAGGCTGAACAAGAGGTTTTTTCCGCTCAATTATTCCTTAACTGAAGTTTTAAACGCGTTTAACTGTCCAAAGATTTCCACTTGAGGTGCGCTGAACGTTCAGTAAATAAACTCTTACATAAAAAAAATACAGTAAATTAAATATCGTTTCAGTTTTCAAAAAGTAAAATTTTTTAGAGATTGAAAATGGGTGAAATTGTTAATAAAAACAGTGGTAAAATATCATATCATTTTAATAAAATAATTTACAGTGTCATGCAAAGTTTAATTATCATTTAAGTTTTCAAATAAGAGAAGTAATTGTAAGGAATGCATCCACATACAAAATAACAAGTAATATCTACAAAGCTCTTACTAATATCAAAAACAAGATAAGTAAGAAATAAGTTGAAATAAAACTTCATACAATATAAACATTACTTATTTATGAAGATAATTTTTCTAATAGGTATTAAAATGTAACGAGATATACTGTGAAACATAAATTAAATATATATTAATGCATAGTGCTAAATTCAACTCACAGTGAACATAATAATAATTTCTTTAAGTGAACAATAATACTAACTAATACTATTGTAAGTATTAATACTATAAGGAAAACTCAGTTTGTTTTCATGTTTCAGCTCGCTGCTCTTCAAGTTAACAGTGATGACATCATTAAGGTAAGTGAAATGTTCTCTTTAATAAAGTTCAATTTAGATGTTTACTTGCTCTAGCTTGTGTCCGAAGGAAAGTTTACTCTTTTGTTGTATTGTAAATTTGGTATTGGAAAGAATCAAGATTTAATTGAATAACGAGATTACGATATTGTATTATTCCTTCGATATTTTCTCTACCCTTTTTGACTGTGTTTAGGACTAAACAGGGAAAATCTATATCAAATTTTAAATCTTAAATAGTGGCTTGAAGCTTACCAGTCATATTTCAGTGTTGTTTCTCCATCTGGAGCACTACTTTCTTCTTCTTATAGGTCATATCATCCATCGTTCATCTATTTTTGTCAATGGGTTAATTTTAGAACTGCTATGTATCAGAGTACTGAAATAAATCCATGTCTTAGTTAGGACATCATATGGTCCTGAGTAAACTAAATTCAGGATACAAAGTAAATAACTGTTTAAAACAATTTTAAACTGCAATCAGTGTTTTAAGGCAGATAAACGTTGCATCTAGTATTACAGGTAATTTAATTTACGTAAATAGAAACATATAGTTTTTTAAATAGAACACATAATTTAGGAAACAGTAGTTATGTGTTGCATAGAATATAGACACAACAGAAAATAAATTATGTTACTATACATATGGTCAACAATTTTATAGCTTTTATATTGCTTTGGAATGTTACATTAGATGCTATCATTTATTGGAAAAACTATAAACATAAACAGGACAAGCACGTGTGGAACATTTTACCAAAAGGATTCCATCTTATCTTCAGTCATATAACACACGTGGGGTAGTAAATCAGACGGCTAACAGACATAATGTGGAACTTTTTATTAAATTTAAATAATGATTCATGTGAAGTGTAAAACAAGAGAACTCAATCCCTTTAATGATTAAATCAACCAAACAGGGCTGTTCGACGAACAATATTGGTTCTTTATGTGTTTTGAAAGGATTTGTTTGACAGTTTGGTCAACAACAGTTCTGGAGTGACAAGTGTAAAGGAAAGTTTAAATTTAACTCTGATCACATAAGGCTTTTGAAAGTATTAAATGAGATTAAAATAATGAATGGTCAACTAAAACCCCTTTTTTAAAAGGGGTTTTTTGACCATTTATTAAAATTTTTGTAAAATTCAAATATATCTAAAGAGAACTGATAAGGTTATCTAGAAACATGCCTGCTTAGATAATTCCCATGCTTATAGACACACACAAGCAGCATGTGAGATAGTTGTAACACATAGACATCTATTTCAATCCAATCTTTGCAGAGTTTGCTTATGATCAGGTATAATATTTTCCATAATTAAGAGTTGATTGTAATAACAGAATCTACGTTTCGTGTCCTTCTTGTTTTTTCTTCAGAATTATAAATATTATCTATATTACATTTTATATGCGTAGTTTAATTTTTTTAATAGATTTCATGTATATTACAACATTTTGGGCGTTTAATATCTATTTTACTACATTGCATTATATCTATATCTAAGGAACTATTGTAATTTTAAAGTTGTAGATCAAACAACATCTTTTTTGATAAAATAAAATTAAATATTCGGGTTAAATATCATAACGTAATACAAAAAGAATTTATTTCTTTACATTTCTTCGTTAGTTACAGTTTTGTGTAAATACACTAATTACAAGCTACTTAGTTATTTGATGTGGCACATGATATTTAAATTGGACATTCTAATTGATTTTAATTACATTATTAGGCTGCAAGGGACTGAGGCGAAAGGTTTACATGACACGTATAAGTGATAAGTGCACATTTAACTGATAATAGACGCAGTAAAGCTGCCTATAAGATAATACGTACAAAATACACTGTTTTAAACATTACTGCAAATGATGAACTAATAATCACAACAATTTACAACATCAACAAGAATAGTTTAGCAAAAATTCTCTTACTTAACTTTCAAATACTATAATTTTCATATTTAAGAAGTTTCAAAAAATCATATAACACGTCAAATTCCTTTATCGCTTGGAATTATTTATACTACAATACTACATTATAACACAGTATATATACTCCCAAGTTAAGGTAAACCTAGGAGGCATACTATTTTTACAAAATTATCTTTAAGAAGTAGTATTGATTTGTGTAGACCATCAAAAGTTATTTATCTGTTAATAGAAGTTTAAAACTAGCCTCTAATAAATAATTCGCTTTTAGTATATTTAAATAGTTTTTTAAACAAAACATAAGTGAAAAACATTTTATAGGGCACAAATAATTAAATTCGGTTGTAACTTTTCTAACATAGTACACATATTATTATGCCTATAATTGACCAAGCTTTGTCTTTCGTAAATAGTAATCACTATTATAGACGAGGCAGTTAATTTATAAAAACCGGTGGAATTGTTAGAGTATTTCAAAATATCCTTGTAAGCCGCTAAGACAGTAAAGCTGATTCTAAGTAGAGAGCGTTGCTGAGATCCGTTATGGGTTCTTTATGGAATCAATTATTTCTCTCCTTTCTACCAGTATATGATTATTTAATCGAATTTTTTTAGAACAAGGTAAAGGTAAAAACTATTTTTTTATTAAATATTGTTTAGCAGTCTTAAATGAAGAGAAAACAGGTTAACATTATACAGTTCATATAGCGTTTCGAAATATAGGTGGACGTATCAAATATTAATGCTGAAAAATAAAACAATCATATTTTTAAGAATAATAAAAGTTGCAAAATAGAAATAGGAATATTTTGATTACTATACATTTCGATAGTAAAATAGTGTTGTTACAAGTTTTGAGTGATGTAATGAACGTTAATGATGACGTAAAACATGAATACAAAGACATTTTCCGCGCATACAACAGTAAAAGTTTACATCTACTATGCAAAATGTTATACTATGTAGCAAAGTATTTATATTAGAATTCATAAATTGCTATAGATTATCCCATATTTTTATAATACTATTAGTTGTTAATTTATTAAATCTTTAACATTACAACTATCCGTCATCATTAATCGTGATATGATAATATAATATACATGTTTCTCTTGCTTTTAGACTAGCAAAACAATAACTGTGCAGTGTTGAATTGTTTTGTAATTTTTAGTTTTTCTAATATAACTAAAATAAAAAACACATACAGAGAGACAGTCTGCAAACAAAGCATTTCTAATCCACTTTATACTAGATTTTATGTTGTCTTGCAAAGTGCAAGTCCCTGAAACACTACTGGAATGTTCGTGAACACACTGTTTAATATATTTCTTATCAGGGTGTAGCTTTATACATATCAATGTAAGCTATATTATCAAAGACAATAATTCTTCCTTTTGTATTAAAGATTTGGGAACGGGGTGATTTTTTTCCAATTATTGGACGGATGTCAACGAGTAGGGTAACTCAAGTTTCAAGTTATCCATAACTCTTGACCGCCACTTCTGTTTTTACAACACTAAATTGACAAGTACTAAACATACCAGATGTAGATGCAATATAAGTATTTGGTAACACACTGGTACACTGCACATGTACATTTTATACATCAGGGATTGCCCCTAGAAGTTATTCCAATTAAACATCTTTTCTTATGATTTTAGTTTAAGAAAAAGGCTGTTTGATGAAAAAGACATTTTCTTAGATTACCGATTACATAATATGAATTTATATGATATTTAGTTAAATTTCGTAATATACCATTTACTGTGGAAAATTATGCAATGCTTATAGGGACAAACGTAAAGATAAAGTTAATTATCGTTTTAAATAACAATGTTTAATCCATAGGAGAGTTTTAAAACACACGCACACACACACATAAGTTTATATAAATATTATATTACAACAATATTATTCAAAACAAAACAAATGTTTAGGTGTTTACCTATACACAATGTTTTTTCGCGTGATAGAAGCCGAAAATTCAAATATGTATATCTGAGCTGTATAAATGAGCTGGACAACTCTCTAAAGGATACACTTCGTGGTTTTTGGAGCTGTAAATGCTCGTTTTTCTTACATAAATTTATTTATTTTTTTAATTTTTTCTTAAACCGTCTTAAATATATTGTATTGCGTTGTTTCTGACCTTGTTCACTATATTTTCCTAATCCCTTAGAAATCCCAGTAAGCAGTTTATATGTGATCAGTATTGTACGCGTCCTCCAAAGTATTCCACTGTATTATGTTGTATTGGGCTATCTAACAGTCTACTATTGCCACTTGTCTGGAGTCAGCGCGCAAAAATAATTAATTTAAATAAGAATAGTTATACCTTATTTATACGGATGCTGTAGGTCTTTATGTATTCTAATACTAGTATGCATACGAAATTATTAGTATCAATAAATTTTAGAGGATTCAAAACCCAATGCATAAGCAAATGGCACTAATGTCTTTAAATGAAACAATGAGGATTGAACAATACTAAATATATATATATATATATATATATATATAAACAATCAATTATATTTATATTTTAATTAAACTGTTTTTATTCCTTTATTTTTAAACATTGCAGTGATCTATCTCAGAGAGGGAGCAGAAACATTAACGAAAGCCATGAACTCATTATTCCTCTTACAGAATTGGAAAACCGGGAACAAAGTTTAAAACTTGCAGCTGCGGAATTTCAAAACTTTAATCTGCTATCTTTATCCTGCCCTTGTTTCGTTTATTATACTTATTTCTTATTAAGAATATTTAATAAAAAACTCTAGTATACAATGTGCACTTGCATAGTACAATTCAAGTTTGATTTACATATTTAGAATGTTCTATGAGTTACGTAAGGATGTAATTTTTAAATGACATTCCAAACAATCATGAGATAAGTGTTGGTCACTGGTAAATAAAAGATATCAGAAAAAAATAAATGTATTTAAACAAAATTATTTAAAGTTTTCGAATATTTGTATTTAAGTATAATATGCTGTGTTTATAGCACTTAACAATCAGTAAAACAGTTTTTATAAGTGTTGATAATTTTTATTGAACTTTTCATCAACCCTTCAATTTGAGAGAATACCTCAAACTATTACAGTAGCACTTGGCAAAATTAACTCGATGCGCTATTGAGGAAAAGCGCCTGTAATGTAATATGAATGAAATGCACGTTTTTTCATCTTCAAAACATTTTGCAACGTGTCCTTTTCGTTTAACAAAATTAGCTTAATAGTTTTTTCACCGCGGCTTCGCACGCTATTCATAAGCTTTTACCGTGTATCTGTACTTATGGAACAAGTGAATTATATTTACAAGGCTGATGTAGAGTTTGCTTTTGACAGCCAATAATTTAAGTTTCCAACCTTTTTAGTGTTTAGCTTCGCTAACGCTCGGCTAATAATTATAACACAGAAACAAAATCAAATTCTTAAAATAAGATACATATTATTTGACTTGTTTTCTAAATGGAAATTAAAATATATACAAGGTGTAAAGTAGGAATTAATAATCTCAAGAAACAATAAGATAATAACGCACGGTTGTTCCTCTAAATTTACATAATGTGTTTGTAAAACAATGCGCGAAACAAATATTGGTTATAACAGAAACAGATTTTGTTGAACCTTGAAGAGGAGAGAGAAGGTGTTGTATTGCAACTGTTTACTTATCAGCTCACTTATCTCACCACACGCGATTTAACAAGTCTCTCTATTACAAATCAATTTTCTTTTGATTTTCTGGCATCAATTTCTGTACTCTTCACGTGTCAGTAGATCATGATAATGATTATAACACTAATTTCTATGAAGCTTTATTTCCATATAGACAACACCGATTTCGGTAATGGAGATTATTATTACATGTGATTTAGCTGAAAGTTAGTGAATATTTGTATTAATGGTGTTATGTGTAATAATAATAGCAACGAGAAAATACCAGAATAAATAAACTTAAGTTTACCATTTTATGTGATAGTTACGTGTCACATTTATGAGTTCGCTACAAATTGGTATTACGAATTGAAATGTTACTCATCTCAAGTCCTTTTTCAACAGCAAAATAAATCCATACATAACATAATATGTTATAAACCTTTTAACACTTTTTTAAACTTTTATTTTCATACTATGTACATTTCGAAATCTGGGATTTCATCTTCACTTACCTATAAAAGTTTAAAAAAGTGTTAAAAGGTTTATACATATTAGTAGATAGTAATATGGCGGTTCTAGCTCACTTTTGGGACAGTCAGAAAATCAACGTAAAATACTGTTTAAAGGACAATAAACTAATCTGTAACTCACGAATGAAAAATTAACCGAATCTATAGCTGTTTTACTGTTCATTGTAGGCTTCTAATTTCTTAAGCTGTTTTAATGAAAAAATCCAGAAATTCTCAATGAAAAATCTATAAACGGAAATAATGAAATTTGCTAACATTCGCTCAACAGAAAATAAGACGATTTTTACTGAATTTCTTTAATATCGTTCTTAATCACATCATAGGCTAAAAAATTTCTCAGAAACCACAACCACATAACAAATCGCGTTTGTAACAGTATTTTGAAAATCCATATTGATAATTATATCGTTCTTTGAACTAGAAATATTTGTCAAACTCTTTGTTGTATCAATGACATAAATGGGTCTATTTGCTATAAATTCTTTGGGGTTGTAATACATTTCCATATTTTTGTAGTAAACTTTCTTAAAATCTTGATACATCTGATACATGATTCTGAAAAGACCACTGGAAATGTTTAAATTTTGTAATTCATCTGGATAATAAGAACCATTCAATTTTACTCTGATATTTTTCACATTCAAACTATCGAACTTTGAAGGATTTTTTTCTTGATTATTCTGTCTATCTGTTTGAAAACCAATGATAACGAACTTGGGATTGAAGATATTTCTATAAATATTTGTGATATCGAACGAATAAGTTGTTCCGGAAATACCTTTTTGCTCAATACATTGCCAATCTAGAAAATTAAACGTGATGTTTTGAGATTTTATAATTTCATCAATCAACTGAATTTTACTCGTGGTTTTGTAATCAATCATCGGAACTCTAATGAAAAACTCGTTAATTGTAATTTTGCCATCAACAGGCATAACATTTCCAGTTGCAGTCTTCAGAATCACATCATCGTCTTCTGCTCTTATAAAACTTAGATAAAATCCTCCTTTATAGATCGGAATAGTAACATTTTCAAAAAATCCTAAGCCGAAATGTGCTAAATCACCGACCGCTTCAAATTGTCCAAATTTAAAAGTTGATTCAAAATTGTTTTGGAAAATACATCACTTTTGGAATAACAAATAGTTCCTTTAATTGTGCTTAATTGGCCACAGTTTTCGACTTCTTCTATCAATTTATTGTGTTTTCTTACTTCAATCTTAGAAAATAAAAACGGTATAAAATTATCGATTAATCTAACATTATCAGTTCCAAGATATGCTTGACCATCTTGTTTTGTTAAAGTTCCAGAAATATAAAACTGGAAGTTAGACGAGCAAAAGTTATCTCCAAAATCAATATTAAACTCAGTTCTTTTATTCGGTTCATTCAAATGTTGTTTACTAATTGGATAGAAATTTTTAAACTCCGCCCTTTCAATATCACTAGGTTACTTTCTGTAGTCCACCATTTAATAAGAGAAAATTTAGAAATTTTAAACATCATGTATAAGAAAGATATCATTTTTTCATCGATCTAATGTACGTTTTATAAGAAAAGATATAAATTTTAGTAAAATAATTATAAAGATTAGAGTCATTTTTAATGATCTACTTCGTCATATTCAGGATTCTCTTCCTTAAATTTTGCAATTTCGGCCACATATTTCAATAAAATCTGCACAGGATAGTAAACCGCTATCTATAATATTGTTCCAATCAACTGTATCTTTATTTTCATCCAAAAACTTTAGACTCAAGTGTTGATAGAGACAAAGAACAGACATATGATCTTTTAATTGATAATGTATATTTTCTTGAATGAACTCTGATGATAAAGTTTGATATTTAGCAATGTTATACCAATTCAATTTGTTTACGTATAATCTCATCATATCTTCGGATAATTCATATTTTTGAGAAATATCATCCCAATGTTCTTTTTTCAAATCTCTTTCGGGTTTGCATTATAAAAAGATCGAAAGCACTGTAATGTCCCGCCATCTCTATTTATTAAGAAAAAATTTCAAGTTTTTATAAATTGGCTCTTTTTAGTGTTACATTCAGCACATTTTCCAGAAACTCTTTTAACTCCATTGATATTTGCATAGTATTTTATATCATTTGTTGCAGTTTTTTCTTTACATCTCACACAATATATGAGCGCCATTTATTTTAGGGAAAATTAGTCATCTTAGCCGCCTAATCTATTAAATCTGTTATCAATATTTTCCAAAATTATATTAAGATTTTCCTCGAACTTATTAATTTTTTCTTCTAATTTTTGAAATTTGACAGCATTAGAATCATTGTATTCAACAAAATTTATGACCAATATTCTCAAAAGTTTTCGTAGCATCTAAACTAAACTTATCAAAAGACTCTTTAAAATTAGTAAGTTTTTCATTAATTTCACCAACATCGTCTACTGATCTTTTACTTCTTTCTTCGAGTTTTTCATAGACTTCTGTTGTAAAATCTTTAACATGTTGTTTATGATTCTCGTAATTTTTGTTTAGTTCATTAAACATTTTAATATGATCTTCTAATTGAATCATTACAACAACATCAAATGGATTAATTCCTTTACTAACACTGCTAATTTTTTTTCCTTTAAAATCTAAGGCATTTTTTAAACATTCGGATCATGTAAATCAACAATATCGATGTTTTCTGATAATTATAGAGGTTTTAAAATTTGTTCTTTAACAAACAACATCATGTTTGTCAATACCAGGTCGAACACCGACAATTCTTTTCTTATTAGCCAAACTAACATAATTCTTTTCAACTTTGATCGCTTCAGTAATTTTATCAGCTTTTTCGATATGAGACATTAAATTGGTAAATATTTTTTTTGCACCATCTTCAAATTCTTTTTTCAATGTTTTTTATTTTATCAGCAACTTCATTTGAACTCATGAAATTTGCAAGTTTGTTATCATATTCTGCTTTAAAATCTTCAATCTCGACAGCAAACATATCTGAATCTGGAAGGTTTTGTAATAAAATTTTCTAACTTGTTATCAAACTCATTTCTCAAACTATCAAAATTCAAACTATTATCTACATTTTGAATAATTTGTGTTCCAAAAACGTCAAAAATATTTTCTGAATCCATATTTATTAAGTAATAATTTGTTAACAACTTCTTTAAAATCTTTACCAGTACTCAGTTCATTCAAAACAAAAACACATAAATGACCACAAATTGGGGGATCTTTATAGTCTTGAATCTGAGAATCATTGTAGTAGACGCTTGATTTTTTAAAATATTTTAATCAATTCTATAGGTGGTTTGTCCTCAATTCTTCCATACGAATCAAAATAACATGCATTCTTATCATTTTTATAATAACAAATCCAATGCGTTCCACTTCCCATAATCGAGTCTAAATTCACAATTCCACATTCAAATTTCTTAACTTTTTCAGGTAATGTATCTCTCATGAAGATTCCTCTAAAATGTTTAATATTTTTGCAGATTTCTTCCAATTCTCCGAATGTTAAAGGTTTAAATTTTTTTTTCAATGTTTAATTTCACGTAATTCAAAGTTTTTTCATCTAATCCAGATCCTGTAACATCTTTCCAACTCTTTATCTAACCAATTTAAAATGTTTCGAACAATAGGAATCACATCCTTTTTAACGATTGGAGCAGCTTTACGAACATAAGGAACAACATTTTTAACAACTGGAATATTTTCTCCAAAATCTAATAAATCTTTCAAAAGTCCACCATTTTTAAGTTCTTTCAACTGATTATAAGAAAATTCTATTCTGGTTCCTTTATTGTTTTTCTTATGTTTTTCGAGTTTATTGTATTGTCTATTTGTTAAAAATATCTTATCTTCGCCATTTTTTAGTTGATCTATTTTAAATTGAATACTAACGGGTATTTTCTTCTTAAAAGCGGATTTTATTTTTTCTTTCTGATTTGTGCTGAAGTTTACGTTCACCTCCATTTATATAGTTAAAATTTCAAGTTCTCTTCGATTCCCATTCCTAGTTTTCTCTTCAAAAACATTGCTCCAGCTGTTGGAAGCGCAACAAATCTTTCACCTAAACTAGCATCTTTTGATAAAAATCTATCCATTGCCTTATCTTGCAAAACTTTATCTGCTATATGTCTGGAATTTGTGTCTCTATGTTTTGCATAAAAAATATCGTGTTCCATAGCAGCTTGATCTAATTTATTTATACCAGGATCTCCTCTTTTTAGTCTTTTTTCGAGTTTTGTGCCAGGCCCCAGATACTGATAAGTTGGTACGTGTAATTCAAAAGGTAAATTGTTGATAAAATCATTCAAAAGTCCACTACCCTCAATCATAGATGAACTTATTGCCGGCAAAAATTCGTTTTTAAATATTTTTATTCCATCAGGTTTTTCAATCATTTCATCAAGTTTGTTCGAAATAAAATCCTTAATCGCTTTCTTTCGTTCAAAAAATTGTTGTTTCCAGCCTTCTCTTGAGCATAAATATAATTAATAATTCCATCGAGTTTTGTCAAATCGTTGATATATCTGTACTCAATCTTATTATCACTGTATTTTCTTACACCTGATCCTTCGATTCGTTTTTTCCCAAATTGGTTTAATCAAATTGAGATATTTTTTACCTTTACTTGACTTTGGTTTCTTAGTTGATGGATCATTATTTTTGTAAATTGAATCAGATTTCCATAAAATTTCTGTATACTTTTTCAAGTCTTCTTCAGAATATAAACCGTCTTTTGGAACATCAGTGCCTGTTAATAATCTCCATAAACCTTGAGTTCCTTTATATGTTTTATCTTCAATAATTATATCATTATGTTCAAAATTAACGGGTAAATTTCCAATCATAAAACTTTTCTTTTTTTTATCCCAATACAAACCAAATTTATCATCCTTCGCTCTAGGAAGGAATTTTCTACCAATTTCACCAATTATTATATCCGTTGTTCCAGGACTTATTGGTTCAACTATGGTAGATTCTTCAATGATTCTAGGTCTAAATGGTGTCGACGATGGTAATTTTGGCAATTCAAACTCAGATTCTGGAATTGAAATATCGGCAAAATTGTCGTACAACTGGAACCAAATTCATCAAATTTTGATTATCACTTAAAACATTTTCAATTTTGCCCTCAACGTTTTTTATTGCAGAAGTTACAGGTTGATTGATTTTTTGAATAAATTCTTGTTCTTTTTCATCAATTCGAATCTGTTCTTTAAATTCTTTGATTAATTTCTTTTCTATTTGATCAAGTTTTTTTGCTTCTTCTGAAGTTACGTTCGCCATTTATTTAGGAAAATTTTGAAACGTGAACGTGAACGAGAACGAGAACGTGAACGTGGAACGTAAAACGTGAACGTGGAACGTAAAACGTGAACGTGGAACGTAAAAACGTGAACACGAAACGTAAACCATGAACGTGGAACGTAAAAACGTGAACACGAAACGTAAAACACGAACGTGAAACATGAACGTGAAACGTAAACACGAACGTGAAAACGTGGAACGTAAACGTGAAAAGATTTACCGTTTTTCAGTTGTTTTCATAATGTAAATAAAAAGTAAAGATAATGTAAAAATAATTGTAACAAATATTTTATCAAGTAGATTTGTCAGACCACTGAGCAGCATTTATATTAGAAAATTTATTCATATATTTACCATTTTTAGGCTTCAAAGTTAGATTAATAGTTAAAAATCCATAGTCTTCTTTCCAAATTTTATCACATAATTCATTAAAGTGGTTTAAAACTCATATCAGATCCCACATAATTGTTGTAAATTTTTCTCGAATAGTGATCATCTTGCTTAAAAATACACAACATATTCAGGTTATTTCTAATAACTTGTTTATCAACCTTTGAAAAGCATTGGGAAAGATAGATACAAGATATGTTTTTGTGACGAGACATTACGAAATATTCCTTAATAACGTCCTGATTTTCCAAAATACAATCATCAAAAACGATTAACGAATTGGGTTTACATTTGCTTAACGGAACTATGTCCTCAGAAGCATTATAAAAATGTGATATTTTTTTGTTTAAGTTTTTCTCAATATTTTCAAATCTTTCTTGTAATTTTTTATAGGCGTCTTGTTCTAAAGATTTACTAAAAACATACAAATTGGAATAAGGAATCAACCTGTTGTAGATAAAGTTCAATAATAAAGTTGTTTTTCCACATCCACTTGAACCAACAATTAACAATCTGATTGGTTGATCTTTCTTATTTTCTTCAAACGTTTGAAGTTTTATCTGATCTTTTTGCTTTAAAAATTTCTCCATTTAAATAGAAGATTTTCATCTTGAAGCAACGCTTGCGAAAATGAAGCTGTTCAAGTTGACTTCAGAAAGCTCTCAATTATTTTTAAACTTGGAACATCCTATTCATTTAGAGGAAGAATCAAATTATTTTATCGGTTTTAAGCGGTTTTTATTCTGACAATTTTGTAATAAACATTAGTGAAAGTTCTCCTTATTGTATAGGATTTAGTGAGAAGAACATAACAAAATATTATGGTTTAAACAAAGGATATTATACTTTCGATCAAATTAAAAATTCCCTTAAAAATTATCTGAAAACATTCAAACAATCAGATAAATCTTTAAACTTTGACGAAAACAAGTTTGAAATGCAAAAAAATTATCTCTCTAATAAAATTCAAATAAAATCACCAGTAAGAATAATGTTTTCAGCAATTATTGTAGATTTGTTAGGGTTTGTTCAAGAAACTATTGAGCCAAATCAGGTATATTTAGGAAATAAAACGCCAAAATTTAGACCGTTCGATGTAATTGAAGTGCACTGCAATCTCGTTGAAACCTAGTTTTGAAAATCATACCGAACATTTACACAAAGAATCTGAAATTTTGTACACTTTTTTCCCAAATGTTGCTTATGGATCAAAAATCAGTGAAAAACCGAATGAAATCGATTATATTCCAATTAGAAAAAATATTAAAAGAATTCAAAAAATCGTTCTAACTATACAAGACTCTGAGGGAAATTTATTAAATAATGAGAGGTAAAACAACAATATATTTAAGATTGTCGAAAGAATGATGAATCAAGGGGGGAACGAATCGTTTCTTACCTTCAAACTTTCAAAAAAAACACTGTTTTTATCAATGAATCTGGACTTTACACTCAAAATAAAAATTGCTAGTTAAATGGAGTCAGTTGTAGCCCTACATTCAATAACAAAACATTGTAACTATTGTTGACGAAAACAATGTAATCTGGTTTAAAGCTAAAGATGTTGCAGAAATTCTAGAATATGAAAATACGAAACAAGCAGTTAGAGAGCATGTTGATAATGATGATAAATTATCATATTCTGAAATAAATAATGGTGGGTCATTCGATTGCCCTACCTTCTAACTTTCAAAAAAAATACTATTTTCATCAATGAATCTGGCCTTTATTCTCGAAATAAAAATTACTAGTTAAATTTCTTTTCTATCTAAATGGAGTCAGTTGTAGACCTACTCAATAATCAACTTAGATTTAAAAGCAAACATATCTTTACAATTGTTGACGAAAATAATGAATTTTGGTTTAAGGCGAAAGATGTTGCAGAGGTGTTAGAATATAAAGATACGAAGAAAGCAATTAAAGAACATGTTAAAGAAAAATATAAAAAAAGCTTCGAAAACATACATTATGAAGGTAGGGGTGATTCGCCCCCGCCTTCAAACTTTCAAAAAAACGCTGTTTTCATTAGTGAAGCAGGCATATATTCTTTAATCTTGAAATCTAAAATGAAAATAGCAGAAATGTTTCAAGATTGGGTTTTAGAAGAAGTTTTGCCAAGTATTCGTAAATTTGGTGAGTACAAACTTGAAAACAAGATTAAATATTTAGAGGATGAAGTAAAACACTTGCAAATTAAAGATGAAATCAAAACGGAAATAATCGCAAAACAAAGTGTAAAAATTGACTTGATGAAACCAGACCTTGTTTGTAAAGATTTTGATAAGAAAAAACACCATGTTTTTGTGTTAATTAAGAAGAATCACATGTGGGAATGGCCTTATTACGTTATCAGAGCTCAGAAACGAGAAATACCAAACCGATTAAAACATCTAAAAATAAATTATCCTGAATTAGAGATTTTGTTCATTGATGACGAACCAAATTCTATCAATCTCTACAACCAAATGAAAGAATCTTTGAATATTTTTATACAACGGAAATCATTTTACTACAAATATGGCAGAATCTCGACTGATTTATAGAATATCTAAATTACACGATGAAAATGTTACTACATTTTATTAAACTCTCGAATTATGATATTTTGTTTGTAAATGTTTAGCATAACTAGGTAACCATTGAATGATTCGTCCACACTCGCAAAGAGTCGGTTTCTTTTGACTTTCTCGTTTAATTCTTTTAGCACTATCTTTACAAAAAGCTTGTTTTTTATCTTTACTATAATGCCAATCGTAAAATTTGGAAATATCCTTAATTTCTTTACAAACGCAACATTCTTTCTCTTCTAAAGTTAATTTTTCTATTTTTTCGTATAATTCTCTCTCATATTTACTATGACAATCCTTACAATAATAGTATAATCCACCTTTGCTTCTTTTATCTTGAGAAAACTTCGACAAATCTTTAAATTCTTGACACTTTATACATTTCTTTTGAGCCTCCATTTATATAGAAAAAATCTTTGACTTTCTCAATTCATATTCATAAAACTTTCCGGTTATTTCTTCATTATTTAAATCTTTTATACTATAAGTTACAGGATCTGTGTTATTAATTCGATAAATCACAAAGATTTCTCTTGACCAATTGTTCTTATATTTGTTCGAAAATGTTGTTTTTTTACTAACAATTCTTACATGATCATTGATTTTAAATTTAGTTTTCGTGTGAATTTCTGGTGGAACATACTTGAAAACGGTCTCTAATAACTCCTTTTCTGCATCCTTATCTACGTCTTTGGGCTTCATTTTGATTGTGCTGTGAACTGTATCGTTATAATTGTTTACGATTTTTTGAAGAATATCGATCCATTTAAAGTTTTTATTAATCTCAAAAATTACTTTCATTCTCTCATTTTGAGTTCTGTTATATCTCTCTACAATACTTGATTTCTCTTCGTTTTCAGTATGATAAATCTTAATGTTGTATTTTCTCAAAACATCGTTAAATTCTTTATTTTTAAACTCTAAACCCTTATCTGTATGAAGTAGGTTAGGAGGTTTGTGATTGATCCTTATGGCATCTTTTACTATATCTTCGAAAGCTTTTGAAATATCCTTGCCGTTTTTTCTTTTGATAGCTCTTGCCCAAGCATATTTTGAGAAAGTATCAATAAACATTATTAACATATACTTGAATCCATCATTTTGATCTGAATAGTTAGACATTATAACTAAATCTGCTGCCCATAAATCGTCAATTCCTAATGTTATAATTTTTCTCTTTTTAAACTTCTTTCGTACTGGTGCATGAATTTCTCGAGCTTCAATCTCTATCTCATCTTTAGTCTTCAATTCTTGCTTAACAGGTTTTGGATTTGGATTCTTTATAAATTTACTCTTATTTGTCTTACATTTTGAACATTTTGCTGCAATTCTATACAACCCGTTTTGAGTTTGAACGATTTTTGAATCTATATTTTTCGTTTTCTTTTTACACTTGTGACAGTGAATTAAATCATCTTCCATTTACATATCAAAGTTTCCAAGTTTATTTAATTCGTCTAATATATCAGATTTTGCTTCATTTTTATAGCCATACGGTACTGTATCGATCTTATTTTCTAGGACATTTCTCTTATCATCTTTAGCGTTCAGTGCCAGCTTGTTTATGGTGATGGTATACAAATCATGTTTATAGCTTTTGATTACTGTCATCTCCCTAAATTCTTCTTTATCTTCGAACAAACATCTCTTCAAGTTTTTCGATATTTATTGTTTTATTTACAACGCTTCTCTTAATTCCTTTACATCTTACTGGATTTTTGTCTAGATATTTGTACGAGTACATCTTTGATCTCAATCCACAAAATTCTTCTAATATCTCGCCGTTCAATTCGTCTTTGAATTTCCCTATTACCTTCTTATTTTTAGTAGTGAAACATTCATGATCTTTTGGATAGTCGCTCGTATCGAAATCATCTATATTTTCTTTAATAATTTTAAAGGGATCTCGTTTCAATTCTAGGAAATAACTGTCTGTATCCATGTAACACAGATTCAAATCTGGATCAAACTTCTTTAATTTGTTGTAATAAAACTCGTACATTAGCAATTTTGAGAGGTCGAGAACTGAAAATCCTATGTAAAATCGGTTTGTTAAATTTAACCTTTTGTTTGTACATGTGACTCGCTATAACAGTTGTCGTCAAAGATATTGAAACATTTGAAATTCGTTTTCATAGCTTGTTTCATTGAAAATTCTTCGTTTCCTAGTTTAATATCACATCTATTTCTTACATTTTCCATCGATTTTCCAAAAACCGAGTTGTTCATAAGCTTATAAAAGTCCTTCTCAAAGTCACTTATAGCCTTGGTTCTCATACTAGTATTAAAATCGATATATTCTTTCATGAAAGGTTTCTGATCAAAACGCAATAACCCTATTCACATGTTTTAAAATCATACCTTGTTCTAGATAGAATTTCAAATTTCTAGAATGAACAACATATTCTGTTTTGTTTAAAAGAGTTGTGCAAAGTTTTGTTGTTATAATGTTCTGGAGCAAGAGTTAAATCTTTGTGATGTTCATTGCAAATTTGTTGGATATTCAAGATCAACTTCTAAAATATATCCATAATCTTCGTCGCCAGTGAGTTCCAAAATTGTTTCTTTCCATTCTGCTGTTGTATACGTTTTAGGATCCATCCACTTGATTTCGTTATATGGTAAATTTTGCATAAGTCCATACCCATAAAGGTTGTTTGCATCGACGTACAACAAATAGTTTTCGGGCTTTGTCTTATCAAAATCTTTTAAATATTTGTTATTTGCTTTCACATATCGTTTAATACATTGAGAAATGCCTCCGCGAATACCTTTTTCGATCATCAAATACATATTATAATCACTAATTAATTGTAATTCTATCTTCGTTAATTTTAACATAGCATCCCATGCAAGACTGGGAGCTGTTAGATAGTGTGCTGGATCAAGTTTATAGCAATTCAAACAAATATTCCTAAAATTTTCAAAGATATCAGCGAGCAATAGAACATCTTGAATGTTATAGAGATCGGAGTAATTTCCTAGATTTTTTACTTTTAATTTGTTCTATACATTTAAAGTAGTGTTGAAAATCTTTCTCAGATATGCTCTCGTCTGTCAAAAGTGAATAGAAATCTTGAATTCTCAATTCTTCTGTGTAATCAAGTTTTTTCAATACTGTCGATAAATTCGTAAGGAAATATGCCTTTTCCAGATAGAATTTTAAAGATTTCTTCTTCGTCATTTGGTTGTCTATCTAGAATTGCGTTCAGACCATCTTGTATAAAATGATTTGTATGTTTGAAATCATCTTTTTTGAGGTTTTTAGCTAACTTTTCTATAGACGATGCCATAAATCTGAACGTATCTACGAAAGAAAACTTGATGAACTTTTCTTGGTTTATCATCTTCAAACTCATACCCATATCCTGAATTTACTGAATAATTTATATATTTCTCATCTGTGTTTGCGATCAAATCAACATTTCCATATTGTTTTAGCCAATTCTTTTATGTACAAAATGAGTATCGTAGTTACTCATATTGTGACAGAAAACTGGAATATTTTGTGGAAATTTCAAATTCAGATTACAACATGAATGAGCTGCGCCTCGAAATTTACCTGTTAAATGACAATGATCTCTCACTTTATTATAACTCTTATCTTTCCAACTATCAGGAGTAAAACCATACTGAATTGACCCAACATCATAAGCAGACCATTCACAGATATGACAAACGTTTGAATTTTGATATGAAATTTCTTCTTCTTCAGTTAATTTCATAGGTTTTTTGTTCTTAGAATTATATTTTGTAGCTATGTATTTCGATAATTTATTGAGTTCTTCAAACAATTTTGCAGGAACATTTGGCAAATCTTCTTCATTTTTTGCTCGATAACATATCGGCTTATACATGCGATTCGTCACATTTGACACTAAATATAGAGTAAAACCATAAGGAATGTGCTTCTGAATCTTGGTTGTAATCGATCTTTGTGGATTGTTTTTGCATGTGGGAATCTTCTCTAATATGCTTTCAAAATCCATATAAATAACGTAAGGATGAGAAAATTTCGTTTGATAATTAATAAATGTTGTTTGACCTGGAAAACGGCATAATTGGCTTACAAACTTCGTGATTTTTACAAATTTCTAAATGGTCTGTTAAATCTCCAGATTTGTAGAAATGGCTTAAACATCTTCTGCATAGAAATTTTTTGTGTTCATGCTTAGATAACTGAGAGAAAACGAGCTTATTTAAATCTGTTATCAAAACATAATGAGATTTGTCTTCTTGTTTAACATACAATAAGTCAATGTTTAACTCAGCGTCGTATTTTTCAGAAATTTGTAATGGAACAATATTGAGTTTCTCATCATAACTGTTAGATATTTATAGACATTTTTGGATATTTGTACTTGGAATTGTGACTTCGTTTTTCAAATAATTGTATATCTTTTAAGGACATTGGATACTCGAAACCTGAAAATATCTCGTCATTTACAAATTTCTCGTATTGCTTTGCTCTGTCAGCATTCTTTTCGGGTTTTTCAATAGCGCATCGGATAGAATAAACAAAACAGAAATCATCTTTATTTTTGATATTTACACAAGCTTTCTTATCTTTGATTTTCTTTGGCAAATCGATATATGATCCTGCGTTCATTATTTCGTGTTTATTAAGGCTCAAAACTAGTTGTTTGCAGCTTTTAAATGTCCATCCAGAACCCTTATTTGGATGATTTGTCTGTTCTCGATGTGTTAATTTATTAAATTGCTTAGTTAATAAAGTCGTTTACATCAAAGATCTCGTCTGCTTTTATAGTAAAGTACATTGGACAAGTTTGTGTTTCACCGTTCACTAAAGTTCGTTCGTATTCGCATTCTAAAGAGAGATATCCTTTACTATTTTTCACAGTTTCTTGAAATTTTTCGATTAAACTTTTAATTTCTGGGCGCAAAATAGAAAGATATTTGTAAATTGACATGAAATTGTCGTTCAAATTTGTTAAAATGTATTGCTTGAAAAGACCGTGTATTGAGGATAAAACTTCGACATCAATGATATTTTCAGGTTTCTCATTAAGAGTTTTGTCAATTTCTTCGATCATTTCAGACTTAGTTTTATCGTTTGTTTCAATGGACAATTTCTCAGCGATTGATTGAATTTTTTCATCTTTAAATAGATTGAGATCTTTTTTACTTTCCTTAAAATTTTTCTTTAGTTCACGCAATTTTTCTATATTGTACATCTTCTCGTGACCATCGATTTGATTCTCTTTAGCCCAAGTCCTCAAATAATTTAGTTCTTTATTATAAATTTCTTTGTTCTTCAAATGATTTTTCGACTTATAATGTCGGGTAAAATGATGTTCGAAAACATCTTTTTTGCAGTACGGGCAGGATATCTTTTTCCTCTCCATTTAAATAGGGAAAATTTGAATCTGCCAAGTTTTACTTTTTAGTAAAATATCTTTTTATTAAGCTGAAAAATAGCAATAATTCAGTAGATTTCTAAGGATTTTTATCAAAATTTGATAAAAATCAGCACAATTTATGGTTGAACAGCCTTTGATTCTTCTATTTAAAGAAGAAAAATTTGTTTAACTAACACTTTGAAAAGTACAGATTTTTACTAAAATTTGATACAAATCAGCACAATTTATGGTTAAACAGCCTTTGATTCTTCTATTTATATAGAAAAAAAATTTTATTTAGAGATTTTTTAAATTTCAATTTTGTAGTGATTTTTCGAGAAATATCGTTCACATTATCAACTTTAAAGCTAAAAATTCGCAATAATTAGAGAAATTCAGTAGATTTTCAGGATTTTTCAAAAAAACTCTAGTATATATGCACCTTAAGAGCTGTGGTTTTGACCCTAAAAAACCGTGTTTTTAGGGTCAAAACCCCGGTTTTTTGTGTATTTTGGAAGTATAGTTTTGATTTTTCACCTTAAAAGTGTAGAAGTATTAATTTTTTTCTATGTAAATGGCGCTGTTACAAGAGTTGAATAAGGTTGGTGATTTAAAGTTCAAAGAATACAAGAGATTAATAGAATTAGAAGAAAATAAAGAAATACAAAATTTTGAATTTGGAGAAAATAAAAGATAAATTCGGGTTTACAATAATTGCCGAGTTGGAAGATTATAAAGTACACTTACCGAACAGATTTTTGACTGTTTTGGATGAAAAAAAGATTAAAGAATTGAACAAAAATGAAAAATTACACTTGGTTGTTACTGGAAAGAAGACTATTAAAGATAAAGACTGTGTTACAATTAACTTCGTGGAATAAAGATTTCGAAGATTTCTGGATTTTTTCATTAAAACAGCTTAGAAATTAGAAGCCTACAATGAACAGTAAAAACAGCTATAGATTCGGTTAATTTTTCATTCGTGAGTTACAGATTAGTTTATTGTCCTTTAAACAGTATTTTACGTTGATTTTCTGACTGTCCCAAAAGTGAGCTAGAACCGCCATATTACTATCTACTCATATTGTGTTTATATATATATTTATCAAACACTTTTCGAGGCTACATCTCTATTATAAATCGATATACTTTAATTTGGAAAAGTCATTAGCCTTACTTTTTTTATAGTGTATGATATCGTGCCGCCTAGGACTGTTATATGGCTCTTTTAAATTAATTTTCTGCAAGTCATTAATGTTCCCAGTCCTAATATGGTCCCCTGCTGTATATAAATCGGACCTTTATGGATTTAACAATAGCGGGTTTTGTATTCATTTGGCAAGACAGTGGCTAATTCCTGTCCACTTGGGTTCGTAATTATGTAGGCGGATTAAAATACAGGTTTAAGGAATAATTTTATCTCAAATAACTTACTGTTCTTTTCATCACGTAATAGGAGTTTCAAAATCTTTTCATATATGAAAATGAGGAACATAAAACCAGAACAATCATGTCAGAATCAGCTGTAGTGTTAGCCCCTAACTTCTTAAGAAAAGGCATGCTCTCTATGTTGTTTCAATAACACTACTCCGTTGTATAAGATTACAAAGGTTACAAAATATTTGCTCTGTGTTTGGTATACTGTATAAAGTTGTCAACATGTTCTGACTTACAATACAGCACGACTTGTGAAACATTGTGAAACGGATAAATCGTTATTGCTATATAACTTCAGTGAATACCGTAATAACTTCCTGACTTTGCGATAATTTACATTTAAGGAATAGGGTGGTAACATAATTAACTTTATATTTATATTATTGAAGGACACTTCAGGAATAATTGTAGCCTGATTTATCCTTAGCCTCACATACGGCGATTGTATGTTTCTGTAAATGTAACACATGAATCTTCCTAACCGTCTCGTGGATGTCACAGACTTAAGAAATAAATGAATAATTATTGTTGTTACTGATCTCAAACATTCTGTGTTCTCTGTTGCTTGTAATTAATTTATAAAGTTCACAGTTATAAGACATTAAAGTTCACTAGCTTTAAGACATTAAATTTACAAAGATTCGGTTTAAGTAGCCCTTACTCTTATAGGTGAGAAATACCTGTCATTTAATATCGTGTCCTATTAGAAGCGAAGACTTTTCAAATTTTAACAATACCCTTTACAGGTTGCTTAAAGGCGTGAAATGACAAACATAATTATTTAATACTAGCTTCACGATGACTAGTAGCATCATGATATTACTAGCTAGCATGATATTTGAGTGGTTTGAGTATTATGTATCAATACATAAATCTGATCTCGAATAATAGTTTGTATTTGCAAACTCTAAAAATAATGAAATTAATACCTAAATTAATTAAAAATACATTGCAATTATAACAGTTGTTTAACATACGTAAGAGGTGCGGTATTTATAAAAAAACTGTTAATGACGTTAAATAGATCGTACTTTTATTTGTAACTTTTCTCTTTCTGTCATCCTGCATCACATAACAAATATATTTTTTTACCCAAAAACATTATACCAGCCTAGAAAATATGCTCAGCCACATAGTATGGAGTAACATGAAACATCATCAAACACAATGTGACTGTACATATATAATGGCAAGAAAACCTTTTACACAAAATTTAATAACTTCAGGTCTGTTTGTTATCAGATAAACTGAGAGACAACATTTTGCCATCGCTTCGAGTTAACGCTCAGCCAATAAGACTTTAAACTAATACACTTTGATTATATTAATTTATCTTTCTATACATACAATTCAGTCACATTTAACCATTTCAGTGAAAGGGCGTTTTAATTACATATTAAAAAATAGACGTTTAAAATCCTAATTTTACTATTCTAAACACACTTTATACGTTATGCGTTCAGATACAGTCAGTTGAGTGTCATTTAAATACAGGTAATTAACTTGTAAGAGCGTTTTCATTAATTATGTTGTTAAAATTCACTTCCACGAATGCTTTAATGATGGCAACAGATGACAAGATAAGTCTGCTAATTACATTTTCTAAGAGCCTTTTGCAAACAAGAAATTTGCTTATTAATTATTATAACATGGGTTTTCCTTAATATAGGTATTGTGTTTAAATTATTTTAAATTTAAATACCATAGTACATAGTATCTTATGTTAAGTAATAATTATAAAGATGTGTTTGTAGAGATACATTATTTGTGCAGTAGATACCACATTGAAGTAACGTAAACAAATTTATTATAATTACAATTGGTTTTAAAATGATAAAATACAGTTTTGCATTAAATTATAGCTTAAAACCGTCGTACTATTTTGCCCTTGGTGTATTACAAGTTAAATTCTCTGGATATTGGAAAGGAAATCATGTTTCTTATTAATTTTTTCAACCCTTTGGAAAAAAGCGATAAAAAGTAATTTGGAATATTTTGAATCTAATTGAAATGTTCCGTCTATAACCTGAAATGGATCGGAACTAAAATATCTCACTACTTTACACTTTACAATTATTTGGGACGATCCAATTATATTTCAGGCATGGCAAAATTGAACGCTCCGAACCTTACTGTGATGATAGTCAGAACTGTGGTGCGCCCAAGTTGCTACGAAGTGAACTTATCGTCTCACCCACTCGCTCTGTTGATGGGTAGCAAATGATAAGTCTCGACTCTTCTGTTCGGGTCTATTCAATAGAATCGTAACTGTAATCCTCTTTCAGCGTGAAGTGTTGTTTAAAGTGGAGTGAGAATTAATGAGGGATCACGTCAATATCGCTGTAACTCTTCATGACACTTTATTGACTAATAACACAGAGTGTGATTGTTTTTTCTATAACCGTACCTACTTTTTTATTATTACGATATCAAAGTCATAAACTTAATTGTTTTAGTGAATAAGCTGTTTATTTCATGAATGCTTTATAAATAACAGAACAATGTCACATTAAAATGAATATTTTTAAAACTAATGTTAAACTTTAAGATAATTCTTTTTGTGCTTCTTTCAAAGGATTTCATAATTTATTGTATAAAAATGGAACTTTACAATATATTATTATTAGAGATACTAAACTTCTACATTTTAATATCAAACCTAAGATTATAATACAAATTCAAAATTAATTAACAGTTTTTTAGTTTTAAATGTAATGCAAATAAGAAATATTCAGCAACTATAAAGCAATGTATAAAACAAAATAAAAAGGTTTATTCTTATATTATGGAAATAATTGTCACGCACAGATTGCCCGTCAGTATTAATTTTAAATTGAGCTGCAGGTGCAAATTACGAATCTATTATTTTCAATATAAGTTTAAAAATGTTTTAACCTAAAGAAATAGTTTAATCTACCAAAAAGTAAAAGTTTATGATTAAAAATGTAATTAAAGGTACTTTAAAAATTTACCTTTAGAATTAAAAAACCTGATCAATATGAAGCAAAAATCTATAATATACATTAAATAGGCTAAATCATGACACGAGTGCTCGAAGTTTCAAACAAGTTTTTACTCATGCAGATAAGTAATAATCATTCTTACGAAAAGTAAAATGCAGTTTATTCCGTGATGTCTTCAATTCTTCTCAACATATCATCATCGTGCGATATTCTTGCACTATACTGAACTTCGGTGTGTTTTCGGCAAGGAAGAAAAAACGTATTTTACGAAAGCGAATCTCCAGTGTTTTAAATATTGTTTATTTATTATTCCTAAACATCCGTTCTATTGTACTTATTCCTCGTAAATTTCATATTCTACTAAAAGATATTTTAATCTCTCTGTTACAATGTAAGACACGTAGCAATATAGTCTTTCGTTCATATTAGTTTGTTAAATTCATTCATAGTTAATTCCCATTTATAATTTTCTTCCTTTAATTATATATTAGTGTAACCCTTTTAAAATTTTAATCATGAAATTTTTTTGTTTAGAAATCCCTAAATAACTTTGTGTTGCTCCAGCTATAATGAAAGAGGTATCGAAATATTAAGTTAAGTTAAACACCAAGTTAACACAATGTACCCACTCACACGTGTAACAGGATACAAAGCGGCATTGCAGTGGTTCTGACAGTTAGGACAAAACTTGCCTCAACAATTTCCCAACATTACCTCACATGTAGAAGTAGAAGACCAATATATTATGCAGGATAATTTTTAATTGGAAGAAACCAAATTTTTCCGAAAATTTTCCGTTATCCATTGAAACATGAAGTCAATAACTAAAATCTGGGTTATTTCTATCACTGAACTACGGAGAATATCTAAAAAAAATCCATTTTCTCTCAAATCATTTCACTGTAAAAGAGCTAACTTAAAACAGAAAATTGTTTCAATAATTATTGAATTTAATTAAACAGCAAAATTTAGTCATGAATTGTTAGTGATATGGTTATTAATTACGAAACATTAGATTGCAGCATGTAACTTGTTTTATAAGTTCCAACTTACTTTGTGGTGTGTTAGAAAGATTACATTATAATCAGCTTGAGCTACTTTAATGGATAAAATATATATTTCCCTAGAATTAAAGACATCATCTATTCAGAATTTAAATAGCTACAGTTTAAGCTCCGATCTTATATCTTTTAACATGGTTATAGGAATAGTAAAATTCTTTTAGCGAACAAACACACAAGAGTTTCTGACAAAGTTGTAAAATCTGGTACAGTGGTAGAGGTTGTTATTCAGATCTGACATTTTCGTAAGTCACATCAGCTTACAAGTCACAGTGTCGTAAAGTATTTCAGACAAAACAAAACAGTTGTAAGTCCTTTTAAATTCATAACTTACCTCGGATGTTTGTTAGGCTGAAACATATTTGGAGTCACCTTGACTTTACATGCACAATTGCTTTATAGATTTTGCTGTATAATCCTTAGACGCTTTCATGAGTATATATGACAATATAAAATAGTATTTTTTTTTTAAATTCAAGCAACTGAAAGATAAGTGCCTATTTAAAAAATAGCACATCTGTAATTCTATGAAAATATTGATAGGTTTTTAACTCCGATGATTTTTGCAAAACAGTATTTAATTAATAAGGAATTACGCTTATAATTTTACTTAACTTCCTTCAGAAGTTAGAGTTGAGGACAGTACATTTTCATGATTTTACGCCTGCGTTATCATGGTACTTCGAATACAGTTATCTGTGCATGCTCTAAGGGTAGGGGAATAAGACGCAGCTGAGATAAATTTGAACACAGTTCACAATCTGGTAGCAATATTTTTTGCTATAGGTTTTTATAAAATTTATCAATTATTCGAATACTAAACAACAACTAACAATATCTTTGTCATATCTGAGTTCGAACATTTTGCTATTCCACCATAACACTGCCAATAAATAATTATTTTGAAATATTCATACATTTCAGAAATACATTAGGTCAGTTTATGGGTTAAAATATTAAGTTAAGAAAATTTATATTTTAAACTTCGGTGACTAATCAATTATGTTTTAGTTACTCTGTAATATATAATTTGAGTACAGCATCCGCAATAGAATTTCATTTTTATTGTAAATTTATATATTTCTAATTGGAACAGTCTTAATGAAAGCTTGTGTGTGTAGCATATTCAGTATGGTTAACTAGTTTCAAAAGTTCTGGATGATTTATATACGTATTGTAAAGTTTCCTGAGATATTTTACTGACGAATTTATTTCTATAGCAAATGCATCAAGCATTTACAATGTAATTTGTATTTGATCAATTAAAAAACATTTAATTATATTTTGTTTTACTTGCTCTGTCGTTCTATAACATACTGATTTAAATATACTAGTTGAGTTGCGAAAACCATTTATCTTTGTAAAGATGTTTGAAAACCTCAAACACGACAACGTATAGTAGACAAATATGTCAAGGGTTTTGTAAACTTTTCCATCTTTGTTAGGGTTGTGTAAACAGAACAGATTAGAATCATCCGAGGAAGTTTTCAACTTCAAAGTTTTATCTTTAATAAACAGCACGTTTGGTTGGATCCTGTCACCATTAATTCTCATTTGATATAAACATTTAGAGATCAGCAACTAATAGCTTGTCTGATTTTTTATATAAACAATTCAACAAGTATGCTAGAGAGTGTTAGTATGTTACCAGTCTCATTAACTTTGCACAGCGAGATACTTTAATTCTTTAGAATTTCACATAAATGATGCAATATTTTGAAGCATTTAGCATTAACAGCATGCGTGTATATTGAAGCAATGTAGACGTAACTGCACATTGATTGTTATATGTATCTTTGAGTACAGGTCATTTGATATAAAAAATAATATAATGCTATAGAAAAAAACACAGCTTTTCTCAAAACACAAAAATATATTTTTAGATTAATAACAAGTTATCCGTTATTAAGAACAAAATTCTTTTACCATTCAGGAATAACTGTGTACGAGTACGATAACTCTAACTCGGAAGTGATTTTGTAGTTTATTGGAGTTTTTATCTTTATCAACTGACAGAGATTTAGAGCTGAAATAATCTTGTGTCTAGTGTTGTTGTTATGGTTACATTTTCTTTATACGTCTGCGATGTAGAGTGGTGAAACAAACATTCCTGTTCGAAAATGTAGTAAATCAAATAATGACACATTAAATTCTTCAGACCACATTTATATTCTCATTACGTGTTCCTGCACATACATCATGATTACAGGGGTTAACCGAGACGTATAAATAATAAATGAATACAAATCTTCACATTACGACTCTAAAAAACATCACAGAGAAGTATTTACATTTTGATGAATTTGAATAAAGATTTTCATCTAAATTATTAGTGTTTAGTTTTTTGTGTGCAGTAAATTTGTACTACAATGTGTTTAATAATATTTTACATGTTTTACAACGCGGATTCTATCACTAAAGAAGTTGGTATAATTTTATTTCTGAATGTCCTATCTGACTGTCAGTATGCTCCATATATCTGGAACAAATTGACGTATAGAATTGAAATTTAGTATCAAATTTAATTGTTTAAAGTACCGCAAAGATTCCGTAGATGATAGATATTATTCCATTGAATGGGTAAAACACTGATCTACTTAGGTTAAATTGATTTTATGGACGTACTTTGTCGATGATTGAAGAACTTAAACTGGAAAATTATCACAATACTATTTATTTTTATTTTAATAAAAATGTTTCAAATTGGTTAAAAATAGTATTTTTATAATATTCTTTTAATATTAATAATCTTATAACAAATTTAATTTCGTTTATACATTCTAACATTATGTTGTGATTTACAGCAAAAACAGAACACTGCAATAATCTCCATAACGTTATCCTATTCCAAGAATGAAATTATTTCAGCACAAGAGGCGTGCACCTTCTCTAATGAATATTGTGAATTTTTGTCACCATTGCATTACGTAGAAGACTGCTGGACTCAAAGTTACCAACCAACGAGCAAAGTGTAAAAAGAAGGATAAACCTCACCTGTTCTAAAAATCTACATTTCCGACTGTGTAACTTTGTAAAATATTATATAAAGTAACTGAAAACAGTCCGTTTATTCTAAAGCAGCACAGAATAACATAATCACATTAGCTTAGCAAAGCCTTTCACTCGTGGAGGTGGAACAATTTCATTTCTCTCTGTATTCTGCCTGTATTTTTATCTGTATGTCTATTCGCACGACATATAAAAAGGCAAACTGGGCTATTGATTTTAAATGTGCAGGAGACTTGATTTATATAGAGGAGCACTGAGTTGGATAGTAATGCAGAGTCAATCTATTCGATTTTTATGAGCGTTAAAGAATATTTTTACATTGGTATTTTAGGTTACCATGATGTTATTGAGAACATTCTTTAAATCTTAATACGCCCCTGAGATATTTATGTATGTGCCACACCCTAATTAATGTGTAATCAGTATCCCATGTTCTAGAATGAGTGGATACAAAGAAGATGTATAAATACCGGTAGATGGACGTATAAACAGCTGAGTTTCAAAGTTGTATTGAACAAATAAATGTAGTTACTAATTGATAATCTGGTTTTCTGACGTCAGGAACGGACGATAGTATTAACTCATGCGTCCTAACTATTCCGACACATAATCGTTTCATAGTTAATAAGTGTATTGAATTTTGTTATTTAACTAAAAAGGAAACCAATATAATGACCAAATTTGAATTCATCTTACAGAAAAAAAATTCAAGATATATCTCGTATAATTCAAATGCTAAATCAATGTCACTTTCTATAAGAATTAAATCTATGATGCCTCTTGTGTTGTTCTTTCTTTTTGTAAGAATGTTTAAAACTTACAGAGTAAAACCTAAGAAGAATTTATGTTTTGATAAATTACACAGGTAGTCTAGTTATAACAAAATACATCATTTTTAGGATAAACGTTTCTTCTCTGTTTCATCGTCTGTCTAAATATCCGTCTATCGGAGAATTTAATGAGTTATCAACGAATATTTGTCCCGCAACTTCAGCGAGGCCTGTTACGGCACTTCTTGTGGAGTACTTCTTCCTTGTCAATAATCGCTTAAATTTCTTGTCATGATAATGTTTTTAGTTTTGATTTGTACCTTTTATGTATACACAAATACAACTTTTTTTACCAATAATTAAGTTAACTTCCATTAAAAATAACAATTAAACGGTTCTCAAAATTAGGTCTAAGAATAATTGAGCGGAAAAAACCTGACAGTTCCATCCCACTTGTTGGGGAGTTACGGTCTGCCTCTTGCTTTTAAATAAATTTTAAACCTAACGTATATTTGTTTAATACATATATGAATAAACACAGCCATCTTGACAACTTAAGAAATCTTTCTAGCATGTATTAACAGTTGCAAATAAAGGTTAAATGAAATGTTGCCATTAGCATATTGAAACTTTTCTAGGCTAAAAGAGTTTAAAAACGTGTTTTATATCCCCATACAGATGTGTACTGTACAGGGACGTAAAGAACGGTGCTTTTCAAATAAAAAAAATATTAATCAATCAATCAATCAATATTTAAATCAATGTTTTATTGCGAAGACACGATATAGTACATGTATAGCAAAAGTCCATTCGAGTTCAGAGCTAAAACGTTGAACATTCTTACCACATCACGATCTCACACAAACATACAATTTTAAAATTCATGCATCCTTCGTCCATTTGCCAATTTTTTCAGCGTCGAAATCAATCTCCTGATTGGCCGATCTCCTAGTCAAACGCCAAAAACTTGGTAAACAATATGAAAATGCTTGTGACGTTATAAAACATTTCAAACGAGTTTTTAGCACATTGGATGTCTCGGCATTCTTTATAAAATTGGGCGGCTTGTTGATTAAATGAATTTGGATCCATTTAGTAATATTCCTGCCTTTTATTCCTAATATCTCGACATGATATATCACTGATTTTTACATCAGGGAAACTTTTTATTTTTGGTATGTTGGGAAGGATTCATTCAATGCGAATATGGGGTTTCTGCTTCATTTCACCTTAATCAGGTGAATTTGATGATATAGTATAATCAGGTATTTGTTGAAATCTGCATACTTCTTAGTTGTGATCAACTTTTATTAATCCTTAAGAAGGTCGTAGACTTCATATTTCAGGAGCAAGGTCTGTAACAGCTTCATATTTTTGACGCCTCACTAAGCGGAAGGTGGAATAGAGCTTAACTCAATTTTCACACATTCTATATCCTTGCATAAATAATTATGCAAAAAGTGCATCATTATATATATATATATATAATATATATATATATATATATATATATATATATATTATATATATATATATATATATATATATATATACCTAAACACTATGTTAAATAGTGTATATGATATGCTAAGTGAAGTATGAAAAACATCATTCTTTAAAAAGAGTGCACCTTTACTTTGAATAATTTATATATACACACACAACGTCTATGTTTACAAAATTTGTTTTAACCAACAACTAGGGAGTTAGGCCTACTTAGTGTTCTAATTTTTCAATTCACGGCTACAAAAAATTAATCATCAACTGTGAAACGAAAAAGTTATAACGTAATAATCTGATTTCCTGAGATTAAAAACTCAGCTCTAAAGGAAAACGCCCAAGTTAAATTGAGTTTGTAACTTCAAAACTGTAAATCCTTGTTATCTGTTATTCTGTTATACAATTCAAAACACAACGTTCTGGAGTAGAAAACTACTGATTCTCTATATGAATTAGATTTGCACATAATAATTCTATATTGTAGTAATGCCAAGTCTTGGATACAATCAGGAATCTGTAGAGTTTAGGGTTGTTTACAGCTTCATCAATGTGTTAGTCTCCAGTCGTTTGCTAAGTCAATATTTTTGTGAAATTCTTAGTCAAAGACGTTTTATAACACGAGAATTTTGAAAATATATTTTTTTATTAAATCTATATATATATAAAATTGAATGTTTTGTGTGTTTTTCCTTTATGGAATCGTAAAAATATTTGACCGTTCGTTATGAAAATCTGTATGTTTATGTATTTTTACACGGGGAAGGTTTATATTATGCTATGCCCATTTATGTAACTTACCACAAGGCAGCGCTGTAAAATATAAAGATTTTCAAGGCGCCTGCACATTATAAACTGCAACTACAAGTCAGTTACGTATATTAAATTGCCAAACACTATTTGAAGGTGCTAATTTATTTTGTATATTTGGCTTAAAAATAAATTTCTGGCTAAACCTAAAGCTTGAGTGTTAGACCACTTTGTAATAAAGTACATGTGCGTTGTTCGTGTGCAATGGCTATAGACATACATTTCTGACAGATTTTCAAATTATTTATATAATTAAATTGTAAAACCTTATGAAATTTGGTATTGATAAATAGATTTTAATATTAAATGGGTTAAGCTATTCACTATTTTTATTACATGATAATTTTGGATCTTACACTAATAAATTTAAGATGGGTATTAGGTTAAGGTATAGTTTTAAACCAGTTTATCAGGCTTTGGTTCAATTTAGTATGGATTTTATGACACCAAACTATTAAATGCAATATTCTAGCCGTGCGAAAATTTCCATATCGAATAATAAATAATTAATTTAGCAGATATTTCCCAAAATGGGAGCATAAAGAAGCTATTTAAACCAGTTAACATTTTGAATGTTTAAACTAATAGTAATACTGAATTCTATGTACTTAGTACTAAATGCTCTTTACATATTTATACAAATAAAAATATTTTGAGTAATTTTTTTAGAATTTATAGCAATATATTTTTACATATACAATATTTTAAAAGAAAAGCTACTGCAATTAACAACACTACAGTGAAAAAATCAGTAGGAATGACTTGATTTGCTATTAAAATAGTAATTAAGTTATTTATGTAATTTTAAAACATGATTTTAAATTTGAATCTAGATAATACATGAATAAAACTGAGTCAATGATCCTTCTTATTTAGGCTGTGATTTAACTAAGAAAAACCTAATATCTGTGCAGTTTTATATTATTTGCTTTTCTAAATGAAAATTACTATAATTTACATTTGCCTCTTCGTTGCAGAGTTTAAATATTTCAAGAACTGCTAAACTATGTTTTGAAACATGTGTAAATTACATCTATTTATGTTATAAACCAGAGAGAAAGAGGTAGCTGGTTATATATACGAAAATTATAAATCAATATTTCCGTAGTTAACAAGAACATTTTAAAAATTGCTTAAAATTTTAAAAAAATTGAGATTAAATAATGTGGTAAAACATTATTATTCGAACGCTGCACGAGAATGTTTTTATTGGAAACGTTAAAACATTTCGTAGCTATAGACATTATAGACCTTGACAGTAAGGACCAACAGATCAAAAATTCTTCATATTCGTTATTGAAACGAAAAGCAAACGAGTCAGCTGTTCAGGTAGAAGATACTCTCGCTTTGTATCGGAAAAGAAATTAGATCACGTGGTGTCTAACTGATGCCCAACGGGATTGTGCTTGCAGAGCTAATAACACAAAGAGTAGGCTAGTGTACTACAGTGTATTTTGATACTAGTATTGGCGTTTATTATTTAGTAGTGTTTGCAGTGGTGAGTATAACGAGGGTAAGAAATTAGATCACGTGGTGTCTAACTGATGCCCAACAGTATTGTGCTTGCAGAGCTAATAACACAAAGAGTAGGCTAGTGTACTACAGTGTATTTTGATACTAGTATTGGCGTTTATTATTTAGTAGTGTTTGCAGTGGTGAGTATAACGAGGGTAAGAAATTAGATCACGTGGTGTCTAACTGATGCCCAGCGGTATTGTGCTTGCAGAGCTAATATCACAAAGAGTAGGCTAGTGTACTACAGTGTATTTTGATACTAGTATTGGCGTTTATTATTTAGTAGTGTTTGCAGTGGTGAGTATAACGAGGGTAAGAAATTAGGTAACGTCTTGTACATGTTGTTTTACACCAGTTAAAAGTACACAATGATAAATTTATGTTTCTTGAAAATTTTAAAAATGTTTTTCTATAATATGGAGAATGGATTTTTATTCCTCCTTATTGCATTGTTGTCAATACATCGGTTGTATATCAACTGTCTACCAATACAACTAAACTTGAATTCTTCTGTATTATAGTTGTATCACATTTGAACTACCTCAACTAAATATATGCTACATGTGCCGTGTCAGTATTTAACTATCACATAAAGTTTTATCAATATTATAATATAAATGTGTCACTTGTATCACAACATCCCGTCTCACAGTCCAACGATCATGATCACATCTAATTTGCGCTGACATCAATCCCACCCCAACTGACAACACTGACATTCGCCGAATTATGCTGTGAGTTACCATATTAACACTGACGTCACTCTACAAAAGCATTATCTATTCGTGGTAATATTAATGTCAGTTGTGATTACTCATTCTATTCGCTATGTTATTCATTCTAGATTTTAATTCCTTAAATAGCTAATGTGTTTTTAATATTACATCATTTGTCTTCCGCTATATTACGTTTTTATATAAATCATTAGTGATTAAGGTACTACTATTTTGTTATGCTTCAAGATCTTTTACAGAAAATACGAGTTTGTTTTAAAAAAATATACGAAGTAGGAGTACACTACTCCACGTGTCGCGTAACAGGCGCCGCTAAGGTTTCGTGAGTAATTTCAAGACTATAGCTCATTTCACTATCAAGATCTTTTGTAATAAGTAGGTTATCGATTATATAAGAAATAAATTTAAAAATTTCCATAGCAGACATAACAGAAAATTTGTGAGCTTGCTAAACTCTTCATTGGCACTCAGCAATATTCCATGATTGAATGTTTACCATCATAGACCTCATTCTTGTCATTGTATAAATGAAAGTTTTATTCAATGTATTTATGGTATATTTACAGTTTTGAAGTTAAAGAAGACAATAGTAAAGTTTCCAGCCCCACGAGTGATAGGCTTTCAATAATGCCCAGCCAATTAATGGATGAAAAGTAGGATGAAGTAGTTAACGATAACCGCTATTTTATTACATTGTTTAATTTTTTACTCAGTGTATAAATGAATAAAACTTTTAGACGTGATGTCATTCATACTCACTTCTACGAGTATGAAGGCACTTCCAATTTTGATGGCAATTAACAAGTATGCTAACTAGATTCACTAACGCTTTTGCAGAAGAATATTTTAGCATTAATATTACTTATTTTATTAGATCCCCATGCACATCAAAGTGCGGTATTTCAAAATATGAAATTATTTTCCATTTTAATGAACATTTATGACAAGCATTACTTTGAAGTAAACATTTTTATGAATTTATAAGTTTGCTTTTATAACTATTATTGGAAAGAGTTTCAAGCAATATTTAATATCCGAAGTAATTTATGACAAATTTATTCATATACTTTAATATGTTCACATGAAAAATATAGAAAGTGCTATATAGACGGCTTCAATATTATAAAGTAATCAAAAATAATTAATAAGTAACATAGTTTTCCCACCACAACAGTACTTCATAAATCGGTGGGTTTGAAATATGGGTTTATAAAAAGTGAGTGCTTTAGTATATGAACAGGTTAAAATTTCTGATCAAGGGGTTTCAAAATGTTTAGCGGTCTAAAACAGATATGTAAATGTATGTCCTTATATAAACTCGTATGAGTGTATATAAAGTAAACTTGAAGCAATTTCTTAATCATTTGTCAACGTATTAAAAACTAATACGACGTCAAAAAGTACTTTTATATGTATATAAGTATGCTGTGTGCAGGAATTTCCGCCCTTGCGCACAATACGAGGTTAGAGATATGTGAAGAATGCCGAGAATCTGCCGAGTCTCACAAAAGGGCGGAATGTGAATGTCAACATATTTAAAAACTGTGCACAGTTTTACTCTGTCTGAAGAATGGCAAACTTTAATACATAAGTAAGTAATTAGTCATAGCGACGATATTTCCAATTAAAGTCAAATGAGAGTACGAATGATAATTAATTGTGATTGTCAGCAAAAGTTTACCCCCCTACTAGATGAAGGCCAATGAAACCATTTACTATTGGTACGGCTAAAAACAATAAAATAAGAAATAAACTATGCTTAGTTCTGCGTAACCATATCATATACTCAAGTATGAAAAAAACAGAGATTTTTAAACAGATTGACACAATCATTAGTCGGTTTCGTAAAAAATAATTACGAACAAACACTTGAAAAGAACACAATTATTACTTGTACACAAATAAAATAATTGAAATAATAATCACAAGTTAATTACACAACCTACATCGCGCTAGCAAGGGAAGCTTCAAGTTCGCCTCAAAGCAAAATCCATCCTGACCCACAGCTATTTTTCCCCGTTAAATTTTGATAAAGGAATAGTGTTATATAAATTTAACACGAAGTATCAACCCTATAAATTTACCAATTACAAAGTTTGTGTATATGCAGATAAACAATGCAGAAAAATGAAATTTCCACATTATATATATATATATATATATATATTATATATATATATATATATTACAACGAAATACAACGTATAATACACTAAAATGATATAAGGCAACGAAACAGCATAAGTTTAATGTTAGTTCAAATTAACAAAGTAATAAAAACAGAGAGAGGGAGAGACAGAGAGCGCGAGAGGGGAGAGAGAGCTTTAGCTTTTATTCAGTCAACTTCTCATTGCACATAAATCTAAGAGGACAATTGCACTTGGTAGGTACACCAGAAGCTGAATCCCTTTAAGATATTCTTCTACGCGTTTACGAAATATTTAACTTCAAACACTCAAACTAATCCCACTAATATTATAAATGCGATATATATTTTTCCTTTATCAGAAAAACAAGGCAAAATTCTACTATAGTACTGGAAATATCTTAGACCTGAAATATATGACAAGGACTGGAAGTATACGCTTTTGGACCGAAGTAAGTTTTCCAGACCTGTGTGATCTGAGATTTTGTGTTTTATTGATCGGGATGATGACAAGGCAGATTCAGCTGTGACGTTATGTATATAATTAATTAGAACCAGAAATGCTCCTAGACGTGCCAAACATGATATAATAATTAAGTTAAACTCTGATACTATTTACCACGAACTTAAATAATATCTACCTGATGTATACCTATATAAGTTTTAAAATTTTTATAGGACTCCCATGATATTATATCATCATTGCTTTTACTAAGTAATATAAGAACTTTGGTTCTAAGATTGCGTGCGAAGCCACGGGTAACAGCTAGTCAAGATTATATATTTTTATTACATTTTCCATTACAAGCTAAATTAAAAGCTGATCAAATTAAAAGCTATTCAAGAGATGAAAGGGTATTATACGAATCGATAATATAATAATGTGAAATAGGTTATTGCAGGGTTATAAATGCTGTATGAATGAAATCTGTCTCAACAGTAACTTTCAGATTGTTAATTATCATATCCGTAATAGATTTCTTTTCAATGGAAAGGTTTACTCATGAAGGATATGAATCCTCACACATTGGATTATCACAATACAACTCACCAAATACAAGTGATCAAACCACAGTGTATAATACTTGTAGGTATTCACTTATAGATACACTGATAGTACATTTATAGTCATATTAGAATTGTTACTGCACTGTTGCACTGCAAGAGTATAAACAAAATGACACTCAATTATTATACAACATAAGAACATGTTTTTCAATAATCTAACATGCAAACATTATGATCTCCTTTATTTTGTTTCAATTTTCCAACTGATTTTACTTTTAGTTTATTTTCTTCAACCCTATTCGACAGTAATTAAGGAAATTTCAACCAATTTCAGTGCTAAAAGGCAGTAAGTCACGGGATATTAGTTAGTGCACGGAGATATATTATGACAATATATTCAATGGAGAGAGGCATTGAGACAATTAGAAGATATTCAGTGCACAGTGACATTGCGACGCGGAACTATTGTGTGTGCACAGAGACAGTGCGACGCGGAACTATTGTGAGGCACAGAGACAGTGCGACGCGGAACTATTGTGAGGCACAGAGACAGTGCGACGCGGAACTATTGTGAGGGACAGAGACAGTGCGACGCGGAACTATTGTGAGGCACAGAGACAGTGCGACGCGGAACTATTGTGAGGGACAGAGACAGTGCGACGCGGAACTATTGTGAGGCACAGAGACAGTGCGACGCGGAACTATTGTGAGGCACAGAGACAGTGCGAACGCGGAACTATTGTGTGTGCACAGGGACAGTGCGACGCGGAACTATTGTGAGGCACAGAGACAGTGCGACGCGGAACTATTGTGAGGCACAGAGACAGTGCGACGCCGGAACTATTGTGAGGCACAGAGACAGTGCGAACGCGGAACTATTGTGAGGCACAGAGACAGTGCGACGCGGAACTATTGTGAGGGCACAGAGGCAGTGCGACGCGGAAATATTGTGAGGGCACAGAGAAAATGATACAAGATGAATTCAGTTCCCATGTACAGTGAGACAAAGGAACACTTGCCAGTAAACAAATATATAGTGAGGAAGACTGTTATAATCAGATTACAGTGACAGTGAAACAATAAGTCTGTTATATTAGTGCACATGAACAGAGAGAGAATATGGGCAGTCCACAGCGAGATTGAGATTAAATCCCACAGTGTTTTGTTGAAAACAAAATTTTGACAAGATTGAAACAAATTCACTTTTTATTGTCTGCAGTAAAATGACATGAAAGTAATTCCAGAACAAATAAACCTCTTCTCACAGTCACACTTCATCGTCGTATTATTTTTGACGCTTCTAAGCCAAAATAACACTTTTAATTTTAATTTATTTATAATTTCTAACGAATGTGAATTAAAGTGTATGTATGTATATAATGCATACAGCCTTAGCATCAATGTAATATGAATTTCAAACACTGATTCGGTATTTCATTAAACATAGCTTTAATTACGTTAATTTTTGTAATAAATACGATAGAAAAAGTCAATTAATGTTAAGGTTCATTGAAATTTTAAAAAGCCTTTATTTGATCCAAGAAGAAGGAGGTGGTTACCAAATATTGAACATCGTTTAGTGATACAGGTTAATAACCCTATATTTCGAGGTATAAAACTTGATTTCTTCCTCAGATAAATAACTAACTTAAGGCAAACCCATAAATATAAACAAAGTAATATAAATAAACCATACAAGAACGTTTGTAACACATAAATCAGTAATCTCAACCAAAAATATAGGTTTCACCTCCCTGCACTATCTCTAAAACAGCACCAACATATACTAGTTCATGAAACTGATCTAAGTGATACAGGCTACATGAAGTCTGCATTGAACTACCATTCATTAAAACCCGAATTCTAATCATTGACAATACTTCCATTGTCAAAAGCTAAGTTTTAAAAATTTATCCAAGAATGTATCATAGGTAGAACTCTTATTTTATTTAACCTCTTTCACCTTCATCTAACATGCATCAAGCGTAAAATAATTTAATTAGTCAAAAAACTACTTCCAGTAAGAAAAGTTCATTAAACCGAATTTGCAGGACGTCCTTCATCTGAAATACCATATCAAAGTAAAGGTTTTTCATTCACTATCTGTACTACATACCCTTGAATACGAGTCCCAATTATAAAATGGGCCTGCGAATTTTCTATTCCAGTTGGCTTTACGATATGTGGAAGTTTAGTGTCCTATTCACTGAAACTGCGTCTTTTCCTTTTCTCTTTTGTGGCTGGATCCTTCTTCAATCAGCTCCACAATCAGCAAGTTATATCTACATCTCGCAGACGCATTCCTTTTCTCTTCAAAAAATCGAGAGTTAATCATGCTATTAGTTCTTTTACAAGTGGTAGGAGGGATGGCTGCCAATAGATCTAAGATGTCGGACTTAGGATCAAAGGTATAAATAACGCATTTTTCATACCCTGCCTGTAAACGTGGCACTTTAAATCAGTACCATATGTTTATATATTGTATCGACGCTCATTATTATCATGTTTGATAAGATTCTGGCATAATTCAGTGGCCCATGAGGGCTTTTTAAGGTTAGAAGGGCATCATCTGTATCTCCTTAAAAATATAAACGTAAAGACCAACCTCAATATGATGTCAAGTAAACAGAACATAATCTGCTCAATCCTTATACTCCTTTTTGCAATAACAAAGCGTTGGTGATAACGAATTGAGGTTGCATCAGCGCGTTTAAAACTAAAATGATAATAAGTAGTGATAGATAATAGAAATAGTTTAATCCTTATCAATAATGATCTAAGCTTTTATTTTAAATTCGGGAATTAAGGTTCAAGTAATTGAGAATGTATTCCTGTTTAGTCGCGCATGCTAGTTGTTTTTTTTCTTCAATTGAATTGTGTTATATCAGAGAACACCTCATTTCGTGGATAGGTTCATGGATAAACAGTATTTCTTAATGGTTTATATTTATAAATCATGTTTTAAAATTACTCAAATAATGATTAAGTTATTTTTTAGTCTGCATCAGAAAAAATTATTCCAGCTATTTTCGTACCTTGACTACCTGTATGGAGTTTTTATTCGGATTTGTTACTTATTTATTTTCTGTTGAGGAATGAAGATTACTAAATTCTCTCTTAAACTGTTTGTTATCAAAGCTATCCTTCTCTTCAGGCGACTGACCATAATGTATTTTATTACTGTATGTAGCTTTCTAGGTATTAAAGTTTTGAGACACTTTATATCTCTCATTCTGATTTGGTGGGAATATTTGGGGCTTGGTTTTACATTGTATCCAGCTTTATATTGGAAATATATATATATATATATATATATATATATATATATATATATATATATATATTGTCACGCACCCTCAGTAGAAGTGAGACGCGGGGGGGGGTAGCAAGGGATGCTAAATAAAAGAATATTTAAAATGATTACTTTTCACTTACCCATTTATTTAGTTGTACGATGCCCTCTCCGTAACTTCCCTAACCGAAACATAACTTTACAAACTTTCGAAACACATTAATATAGTCACTCCCGGCTGACCGGCATCCCTATCCAAACCAGGGCCGTTGGTGTCCCGCCGCACCGCCTCCTGGATGTCGTCGTCGTCACCTCCGTCTCGTCCGTCACCGCTCTCGGTCCGTCTCTGTCTGCTTGTCCTTTGTCTACTCTGCTACTCCCCACTCCATTACCATCGCTTCTTGGAGGGAGAATCCCCTTAAATATTCAGACGAAGGGATATTTGTGGGGCCCCTTCGTCACAATATCCTTTAAAAATCTGTTATTTTAATATTAATAACGTAGGCTAAATAATTCAAACTAATATTAATTCCCCAGCAGCAGATGAAATACTGAAGGTATTACATGGTGACATTAGTATAATTCGAGCAACATATTTACAAAACTGTAAGATGGTAATAGTTTTAATATTTATTACTGGTCCTAACATAATGTGGGTCTGTCTGAAAGCGATAAATCTATTTTAAATTTTAATATGAAAACCGCTGAAGGTTGTGCTGTACTGACAATGTAAACTCTATTGGACAGAAAAGTATTCATGTTTTACTGACGACGGTGTCTGTCTCTGACAGTCTATTTGGCATCTCGTACCTGAAGATGACAAACTTTGTATTACTATTTAACTGTCATTCTTATTTGGCTGACAGGATTTTTGTAGAGCTGTTTGAATAAGGTATATTTAAAAATTTATATTTAATTTCTTTAATATATAAATAAAATTCACAGTTTAGTTTACATTCTAACAGATTTAATGTATATACTTTTTAACTGTAAACGTCTGTACGTAGTTACTTGATAGATAAAGTTGCATAGTGCCTAAGTTAAAGGGATAAATTATTACTATAAAATATTCTGAATATCAAATATTCATCATTTGTTATTTAACAAGTTTATACCTTATTTACTACTAACAATAAAGTAACGTCTTTTCATGCATGTCAGTTTAGATTATATTTCATAATATAAATATATTTATGATTTTATTTCTTTTGGCTTTCGAAGCACTCTTAATTGATAAGTCAATTCCATTAGTAAGTAGTTTTTAATTACAGTTAGAAGAACCTATATTTGGATAATTTGCAACAATAAGTTTCTGTCTGTTTGGCCATCCGAAGTATCAAAAATCAAAGGACGTATATATTTTAATCTTTTCTTGGAGTTTATTTTCCAAAGAGGTTGCTACAGAACTTAGTTTCATCCCGTAAAAAAGTGCAGACAGATCAGCTACATCTGTATAAAGCAACTACCGTTGATTAAAGATTCTAACAGGTTCCATCAAATTCAAACCGATTACAGCAGAACTCAGCTTCATTTTGTGACAGTTGCTAAAACGGTCACAGAAGAAAACCTTTTTCACCATACTTACATCACAACAAACACATTTCATTCTTTTATAAATATTTTATAATAACTTAATAAAATCTAATTTTATATAGTTTCCATTGTCAGTTTGTAATTAAAGCTGGTTGGTTCCCTATAAAATTTGTTAATAGATCATGTAAACAGGTATTCGTAAAAGTGGTGAGAAACTTATTTACACCAAACGTCTGGTAAATCGTTTGGAAAACCACGCTTAGTACAAACCAGAAAACGACATTCTGGGAAAGCGAAATATTGACCACATGAGAGCCTTTAACGGCACGAAAGGAAGCAGTTTAACACAGGACGTGACTGTACTGTCAGCAGAGGTCACCGTAACGCCTTTAAAGTTTACACAGTTAATGTCCCGAGACACTAAGGAATAGAAATTATTGTGTACTTCAACAATTTACTCAGGACGTGACTGTACTGTCAGCGGAGGTCACCGTAACACCTTTACAGTTTACACAGTTAATGTCCCGAGACATTAAGGACTAGAAAATTATTGTGTACTTCAACAGTTTACTCAGGACGTGACTAGGACTGTCAGCAAAGGTCACCGTAACGCCTTTACAGTTCACAACAGTTAATGTCCCGAGACACTAAGGTCTAGAAATTATTGTGTACTTCTACAGTTTACTCAGGACGTGACTAGACTGTCAGCAAAGGTCACCGTAACGCCTTTACAGTTCACACAGGTTAATGTCCCGAGACACTAAGGTCTAGAAATTATTGTGTATTTCTACAGTTTTACTCAGGACGTGACTAGACTGTCAGCGGAGGTCACCGTAACGCCTTATACAGTTCACACAGTTAATGTCCCGAGACACTAAGGACTAAAAAATTATTGTGTACTTCAACAGATTACACAGGACGTGACTAGACTGTCAGCGGAGGTCACCGTAACGCCTTTACAGTTCACACAGTTAATGTCCCGAGACACTAAGGTCTAGAAATTATGTTGTGTACTTCTACAGTTTACTCAGGACGTGACTAGACTGTCAGCGGAGGTCACCGTAACGCCTTTTACAGTTCACACAGTTAATGTCCCGAGACACTAAGGTCTAGAAAATTATTGTGTACTTCTACAGTTTACTCAGGACGTGACTAGATTGTCCAGCGGAGGTCACCGTAACGCCTTTACAGTTCACACAGTTAATGTCCCGAGACACAAAGGTCTAGAAATTATTGTGTACTTCAACAGTTTACTCAGGACGTGACTGTACTGTCAACGGAGGTCACCGTAACGCCTTTACAGTTCACGCAGTTAATGTCCCGAGACACTAGGGTCTAGAAATTATTGTGTACTTCTACAGTTTTACTCAGGACGTGACTAGACTGTCAGCGGAGGTCACCGTAACCGTAACACCTTTACAGTTCACACAGTTTTAATGTCCCGAGACACTAAGGTCTAGAAATTGTTGTGTACTTCTACAGTTTACTCAGGACGTGACTAGACTGTCAGCGGAGGTCACCGTAACGCCTTTACAGTTCACACAGTTAATGTCCCGAGACACTAAGGTCTAGAAATTATTGTGTACTTCTACAGTTTACTCAGGACGTCACTAGACTGTCAGCAAAGGTCACCGTAACGCCTTTACAGTTCACCACAGTTTAATGTCCCGAGACACTAAGGTCTAGAAATTATTGTGTATTTCTACAGTTTACTCAGGACGTGACTAGACTGTCAGCGGAGGGTCACCGTAACGCCTTTACAGTTCACACAGTTAATGTCCCGAGACCACTAAGGACTAAAAATTATTGTGTACTTCAACAGATTACACAGGACGTGACTAGACTGTCAGCGGAGGTCACCGTAACGCCTTTACAGTTCACACAGTTAATGTCCCGAGACACTAAGGTCTAGAAATTATTGTGTACTTCTACAGTTTACTCAGGACGTGGACTAGACTGTCAGCGGAGGTCACCGTAACGCCTTTACAGTTCACACAGTTAATGTCCGAGACACTAAGGTCTAGAAATTATTGTGTACTTCTACAGTTTACTCAGGACGTGACTAGACTGTCAGCGGAGGTCACCGTAACGCCTTTACAGTTCACACAGTTAATGTCCCGAGACACAAAGGTCTAGAAAGAAATTATTGTGTACTTTCAACAGTTTACTCAGGACGTGACTGTACTGTCAACGGAGGTCAACCGTAACGCCTTTACAGTTCACGCAGTTAAATGTCCCGAGACACTAGGGTCTAGAAAATTATTGTGTACTTCTACAGTTTACTCAGGACGTGACTAGACTGTCAGCGGAGGTCACCGTAACACCTTTACAGTTCACACAGGTTAATGTCCCGAGACACTAAGGTCTAGAAATTGTTGTGTACTTCTACAGTTTACTCAGGACGTGACTAGACTGTCAGCGGAGGTCACCGTAACGCCTTTACAGTTCACACAGTTAATGTCCCGAGACACTAAGGTCTAGAAATTATTGTGTACTTCTAACAGTTTAACTCAGGGACGTTGACTAGACTGTCAGCGGAAGGTCACCGTAACGCCTTTTACAGTTCACACAGTTAATGTCCCGAGACACTAAGGTCTAGAAATTATTGTGTATTTCTACAGTTTACTCAGGGACGTGACTAGACTGTCAGCCGAGGTCACCGTAACGCCTTTACAGTTCACACAGTTAATGTCCCGAGACACTAAGGACTAAAAATTATTGTGTACTTCAACAGATTACACAGGACGTGACTAGACTGTCAGCGGAGGTCACCGTAACGCCTTTACAGTTCACACAGTTAATGTCCCGAGACACTAAGGTCTAGAAATTATTGTGTACTTCTACAGTTTACTCAGGACGTGACTAGACTGTCAGCGGAGGTCACCGTAACGCCTTTACAGTTCACACAGTTAAATGTCCCGAGACACTAAGGTCTAGAAATTATTGTGTATTTCTGCAGTTTACTCAGGACGTGACTGTACTGTCAGCGGAGGTCCACCGCAACGCCTTTAAAGTTTACACAGTTAAATGTCCGAGGACACAAAGGACTAGAAATTATTGTGTACTTCAACAGTTTACTCAGGACGTGACTGTACTGTCAGCGGAGGTCACCGTAACGCCTTTACAGTTCACGCAGTTTAATGTCCCGAGACACTAGGGTCTAGAAATTATTGTGTACTTCTACAGTTTACTCAGGACGTGACTAGACTGTCAGCGGAGGTCACCGTAACGCCTTTACAGTTCACACAGTTAATGTCCCGAGACACTAAGGACTAAAAATTATTGTGTACTTCAACAGATTACACAGGACGTGACTAGACTGTCAGCGGAGGTCACCCGTAACGCCTTTACAGTTCACACAGTTAATGTCCCCGAGACACTAAGGTCTAGAAATTATTGTGTACTTCTACAGTTTACTCAGGACGTGACTAGACTGTCAGCGGAGGTCACCGTAACGCCTTTACAGTTCACACAGTTAATGTCCCGAGACACTAAGGTCTAGAAATTATTGTGTACTTCTACAGTTTACTCAGGACGTGACTAGACTGTCAGCGGAGGTCACTCGTAACGCCTTTACAGTTTCACACAGTTCCACACAGGTTAATGTCCCGAGACACTAAGGTCTAGAAATTATTGTGTACTTCTACAGTTTACTCAGGACGTGACTAGACTGTCAGCGGAGGTCACCGTAACACCTTAACAGTTCACACAGTTAATGTCCCGAGACACTAAGGTCTAGAAATTATTGTGTACTTCTACAGTTTACTCAGGACGTGACTAGACTGTCAGCGGAGGTCACCGTAACGCCTTTACAGTTCACACAGTTTAATGTCCCGAGACACTAAGGTCTAGAAATTATTGTGTACTTCTACAGTTTACTCAGGACGTGACTAGACTGTCAGCGGAGGTCACCGTAACACCTATAACAGTTCACACAGTTAATGTCCGAGACACTAAGGTCTAGAAATTATTGTGTACTTCTACAGTTTTACTCCAGGACGTGACTAGACTTGTCAGCGGAGGTCACCGTAACACCTTAACAGTTCACAAAGTTAATGTCCCGAGACACTAAGGTCTAGAAATTATTGTGTACTTCTACAGTTTACTCAGGACGTGACTAGACTGTCAGCGAAGGTCATCGTAACACATTTACAGTTCACACAGTTAATGTCCCGAGACACTAAGGACTAGAAATTATTTGTACTATCTACAGGTTTCAACGATCTAAACAAAATGGTTTACAATAGTAATTTATTTATTTTTAAAATTAAAAAAAATATGGTTTTAATTACTTAAACAACTAAATTCAATATTCAAGAACGAGGGTTTAAAGTTTGAAACATGTAAAATTTACGAGCTGTTCTAGACAGTTTAAAATCTTAGTAAATAGATACTGGACTTAAGGATCACCTTTTAGGGTAGTTAATGACTATTAGCATCCAATAAAAGGATGGGTGTACAAGGAGTTTGACATAAACATTTGAAGAAAAGCATATCCCCTTATCTGCATCATTATAAATTTGTTGTTTAGCAGATATAAATGAGTAAGGGAAAATCTTGGTATCGCTTATTATAATGAAGAGTTCTTATTTTAGTTTGGAGTTTGGACTTTACTTGATGTATTTCTTACATTACACTTTAAAACGATGAACATCTTGAGCTATGGTTACGTTACATTTATTTGCTGAACTCCTTGTAGACCCATCCTCATTTGGACGTAAAGAGTAATAAAGAGGACTTAAAAAATAGTTCTTAAATCCAGTATTCAGTAAGTTTAAAGGGTTGTGAAGATGGAACTGACTTCTAATTCTGACAAAAATAAAGTTTATCACATTGCACATTAGGAAATTCATAGAGTAGTGGCAGTTTTTATTAAGAATTTATCCAATCCTATCTCTTATTGAATTTTATTGTTTTTTTCTTATTGTGACTGCTTTAGGTCTTATTAAATTATTTGCCAATTAAATATTTCTTTTAATAGAATTTTTCCTTGGCTGGTTTGTGGCCATAATTTATATGTGTTTTAATTATCCCTTCATCTAATGTCTTCTTCCGATAGTTAGAATTATTAAAAATGTCCCTTGTTCCAATAAATACAAGCCGTTTATTTTATATTTAAATAGATTCATAGATTTTTTTTAATTTTCTCATTTTAGTTACAACATCCTGACAGGTTTGGTGAAGATCATCCGCTTAAAGTAATACAATAATCTTTTATTTTTTTTAAATCTTTATTTTTTTCTTATAAAAATATTGTTAACCGAGATCATATAGCTAAGAAATAAATCTGATGAGTGGGATATGATTCAGCTGAGCGTTTTCTCATGTACAAAAACATTTAGATCTTTGTATCTAGGGTATACAACGTGCCAACTACTAATTTGTACAGGAATACAGAGGCAATTGTTGAGTAAAAACTTACAGTGAAGGCTTTGTCCTGCAGCACAACTTCAGTGGAAACACTTGATGTGATTTTCTCCAGTGACGTCTGAGTTAGGCCTCGTGTTTTCAAACACCGTCCATTCTCAACACAACACTAAAATGCATTTGTATTTGTGAGATTTGCTTCGTATTGCAGTTAACGAAAATTGTTGTTTTTTCTGAACATAAGCACATATCTTGGAACGTTATAACGTTTATCAACCGAACGAACACTGTTACTTCTCCATAATTACACTTTAAATAGTCAAAGCAGGATCATAGTGTTACTCTAAGTTTTGCTATAACATTGAACAACTTGACATTAGGCTTTGGAATTTGTAAATACAGGCCTAATATCAAACGAAATTCATCGGACATACGAAAGTTCTAGAGAAAAGTTTTTAATCAAAAGTTTAGTTAAGAATAAATCCAAATAACATTTGGATATACAAATATCTGTGTCACATATGTGTTTAAAAAATTATTCGGTCTACCGATCATATGTTAGTTTTGGTTATTTAAACGCATACGTGTCAGATACGGCCAAATACAAAATAATGGAATCGTAAAAAGTAAGGTCTCTGTGGAGTAATGGTAGCAAATTCATCCGGCAAGTGAGGGATCCGGGTTCGAGTCCCGGCGGAGCAAGTAATTGTTGTGGTTCAAGGTTTATTGAAATTAAATTCCCTCTTTTGCCATTTATACAAATTTAATCAATGTATATGTATGTGACTATATATATAACTGATTTTAACCTATTTCACTAAAGAAATAAGACTATCATGAATTCATTTACCAAAATACTTCCATAATAAATTTCTGTATAGTACGCACAAGTGGAACGCATTTATCTCTACTGTTTACCAATATCAGCTAAATTTAAAACGAGTATAGAAACCTTAGTTTTATTTCGGTTTAGGTTTAGTCTTTTAATAATCCTATATAAGTTTTTAATATACAAGTACTTAATAACATTATGTGTACGGTTTCTAATGTTTGTGTAGCAAAACTTATATATATACTGTATATATATTGAATTGAATTGCGTTTTATTCAAGAAATTATACATTTCTGAGGCCCCGCTAAGTACAATACTTGTCAGCGGGAACCTATATAACTATATTTAACTACAGTTGAGATACATAATTACATTTAATTATCTTTCAGGTCCTTAACGTAGTATTTTTAATTTAATTGTGGTGAACATTGGTATATAATATACATACAACAGTGAAATTATTAATTTGGAGTGATTAAAAAATATTGTCTGATTATTACTATACGATTGTAATAACTATTACAATACATCATTCCCATAACACTATTAAATATTTAGAACATTCTGTTGATTAAGCTTTTAGATAAACTGAAAACTTGAAGAAAAGTAAATAAATTGGGTGAATAGGTCGATGGTATTGACCGTGGCGAATAGTCAAAAGACTCGGTCAACTAAGTAACTCATTAGTCTTATCAGTTATTACCCATTCCTATCCATTTGTGTAATAACCATTAAAGATAATGGGTTATCGGAAGAGGTAGACAAATATTACGTACAATTCAAACATGTTTTCAAAAACGATTAATTTCCGTGCATTGGGCAAGAACCAACAGTCATGTCGTGTAGCCTACATACAGACGGATCGAGGTGAATTAATATGATATAAATGTGGTTCTTACAACTGTTACAGCTATTCTAATTTATTTATTTTATAGAAATTATGTATATCAAATTTTATTCATTCTTACTTAATAACTTTTCTTCGCATACAAGTATTTGAACATATGCTGGCGTACTGTGTGTCGGTTATGTCTTTGTTAAATGTTGTGTAAAGTGTGATTGAAATTATTCAACTGTGTAAGTGGAAATTTGGATATTCAATTTTCCAGGTAAATAACATTATCTTGATAACTATGATATTGCCCCTAATAACTTACATTTAATACTAGATATAATATAAATTCTTTTGTTATATATTAAAGCTACACTCTTAGTTATATTTACATTCAGTGCATAGAATAAATAAAAATTCAAGCAACTCTCAATCCGGCAGGTCTTAGCAAACTTTCTATATTAGTCGTTTATAACAACAGATAGTAACCGAGTACATAAATTCATTTCTAATATAAGCTCAAATAATTAAAACACAACTAGTAATTGTTATAGAGGTAAAGGTGGTAATATGAGCCCCTACTTTCTTTTTTGTAAATAATAATTTTATTTTTTTATTTTTACCAAATTATTTGTGTTGGACTTCAACTAGAACATTTGGTGAATATATTTATAAATAATGCAGTCAATTAATTAAACATAAAGTGAAATAAAAAATAAAAAAATCAAAAACAAGACGTATTGTTAAAAAAAATTTCTGTGCTGGTATTATGAGCCCCTAAAGTAAATACATGGAAAAGAGTGTTAAAAATGACAGTCATACAAAAATATCCTATATGAAAATTGTATTTTATTAATTACAAAACTTTAACAGTGTAAAAAAGGTGTAAACAAACAGAAAATATTTTATGGTCTGCAAAAGTCACAAACATACACATCTTTTTTCAGCCCCAGCACAATCATTGTGTGCCCACATTTCACACATCATGCACTGGATCCACAGTTCTCCTCGATGATCGGCTGAGTAAAGTCCTTCACAAAAACATACAGGGCGTATGCTCATCTCCGGGATTATCAACTCCCACAGGCATTTCCAAAACTGACTCTCCGGAATTGACGGAGCAGTCCCGATTCATCTGAGTCCTTGTCTCCGAAAATTTTCCGTTTTACAGACTTGACAGTGTTTTTTGTCTTTGTTGCAGACTGGATTTTTTTCCTTTTTCCTTTTCTCTGATTCTTCTTTTTTAGCGTCAGTCAATTTCTTTTTTTCCGCTGCTTCTAGCAGAGCATTTTTGTAGGGTGATGATGTGACCAGAGCAGCTTTTGACGGTTTCGGTCCTTTGTTTGAAACTTTTTTCTTAGGTTTGGGTACAGGCCATATATCCTTTGGTGACACAGCAGTTGTCGAATGTTGTTGTTTTCCACATTCACCGGATGGACCTGCAAGGTCTAGGTCTTCAGTGGAACGGTCGAAATAAGGTGGATGTGATGGGTTGTAGGTGGGCTTCGGTCTCGGGCGGGTTATCCTCACTTAGACTTTGGATAATCTCTTCAGGATCATCGACGTCCTCCTCTGAGTGTTCAAAGTTGTGTACCATTTGAGGCTGTGTCGGCTTTCTCTTTCTTGCTTGCAGTAGGGTTTCCATGTCGAATGTCTCTTCAGATGATGGTGCAAAGTCTGCAGCAGTGAAGACATTCCTGTTTGCATGGATACAATCCGGTTGTTTTTAAAACCCATTCACAGCTATCGACCCTGTCTGGCAAGCTAGGTACGCTTGTCCTAGAAGCTCTGCAATGTCATAGGGTCCCACTCGTTTTTCGCCATGTCGAATATACCGGCGTATTTGTTCACTGTAGTGGTGTTTTAGTGGCCCCAGGAATGACTTGTCTAACGGTTGTAGCTTATGTGACGTGTGTGGGGGCAAACTAATGATTGATATGAAGTTATCCCTCGCAAGATTCACAATATCTATGTTGTTTGTGTGAGAGTTGTGACCATCTAGGATCAGAAGTACAGGATCTTCTTTTGTTGGCTTAGTCTTCTCAATAAAATGGCGTAGCCAGTCTGTAAACAGGTTTGATTGTATCCACCCTGAAGGGTGGCACCTACCAATCGCCCCTGGTGGAGCACGTTTCATAAGCAGATCTGTCATGTTTTTTCTTGGGAAAATAACATGGGCGGAATGAAAGTGCCCCCTGCGCTCATGCAACAGATGACAGTCACAAGAGAGCCTCTTTCAGCTGAGCTAAGAGCTCCCACTTGTCTCTTCCCCCGTAAACCAATCACTCTGGGAATTTTACTCTGAACCACAGATATCCCTGTCTCGTCGACATTGAAAACTCTGTCGGCTGGGTATTTGTGTTTCCTATACTCAGCTTCTAACATGTCGAAGAAATTGTTTACTGCCTCTTCATTGAATCCATTTGCCCTTGAAAATGAAGTTGCTGAAGGTTTCAATACAGATAATACATCCTTGTGGCCGCCTCATAAAATGGTCGAACCAAGCCCTACCAGCTAACCCCTCTGTTTTGAACGGATTTTTTTTATCCCGTTTCTTACACAAAGTTGGTAAGCTATTCTGCGAACATCTTGTCCGGTGAGACCGTAAAACTTGCTCTCCATCTGAAGCAGGTACTCAACAAGCTCCATTTTCCAGCTGGTCTCCCATTATAGTTTTCCTTCCCAGACGAGTGGCAGCTGCTTCTTCTGGTGGCTTGTCACCTCGAGCAAGTCTTTGCAGAGTCGGTCTTGGGACAGAAAATTTCTGAGAAGCCTTTTTCAATCCCATTTCTTTGTTCCTAATCGCATTTATTGCCATGACCATATCATCGGTATTCCAATTTTTTCTTTTAGGTTTAGGTGCCTTGCTTAAACTCTTTCGTGGCATCTGAAACAATAAAAGTAGGAACACAAGTTGTAGTGCATGTAATATGAGCCCCTTAAAGATGGGGCTCATATAACAGGCACAGAAGGGGGCTCATATTACCGACATCGCCATATTGAATTTCCTTCATCCATAATCTATCTTTGTTACTGTCTGAATTATTTATCACCCACAATAAATCAAAGCTTAAAACCTACTCTATTAGATTACTTAGCCTATTAGAGTTACTGCAATCGAATAGTAATCATAATTAATGGCTAAAAAGTACCTTTTTAAAGTTTCTTAGTTGAAGAAAATACGAACACCTGTTGCAACCACCAACTATCATCAAATAACTGAACCAGAGTGCTCTAGCGGCCTAAACAGGAACTTAATACAGTGTTTCCATCGATCCCCACTAGATTGCGTGCGCTGTATGAACCCAGATATATTGGGGGCTCATAATACCTACAGGGCTCATATTACCACCTTTACCTCTATCCTTTAGTAAACATAGTGTACCAGAAACACTACATACAGCACAATGGGAGATTACCTCTAGAACCATTAAAATATGCATTCCTTATTAAATTGGTAAGCACCGGTTGAGTACTTTACCGGTTGATTTACTTGATGTATTATCAAAGTGCTATACTGTGCAGTATTAATGGAACACCAGTAGCAAATTGCAATCATCAGTTTTACGTAAAGTTCAGATTACCTTATACCTAGTCGATTATTCAATATGTTCATTAAAGTGTGAAATAAGCAAAAATATATTATTTAAGTTTTAATCAGAAAAAAAAAACAATAATAAAAATCCATCCCTGAGGATAACAGAAGTCTAGAGAGATATACTTGAATTAATTAGTAAACAAATAAAGATATCTTATTAAACTGTACACATAACAATAAAAGAAAGCAAAACATTTCTCTGACAGATATATAATCAAAACACTTGTAGATAGGTCTTGTCTTTTATAGATATTATTTGTAATGAGTAAAATTATATATAAAATAATACTTAGTAAACATGACAATAATAAATAACAACAGTGATCTAAACTAATGAACATAGAAAAACATCAATACAACTACAGGAATACATCTTTGGCATTAACAGTTCTTAAAAATATGAAATAAAACAATATTATAGTGAAACAAAACAACAACAAGGTCCATAAAGTATCAGGAAATGTTCAGCCTTACCATTAATATGTGTGAACTAACCAATTATATACAGATTTTTTAAATTTTGTAAAATTATTTTCATTGTAAATGTGGTTAGGCAAGTTTATTGTAAAGAGTAGGCACAATAAATTCCACCAGTCTCTTCCCAAAATCCGTTTTTATGTAAGGAACAATTAGTTTTTTTGTGTTTCTTAAATTTGCAGATGTAGTATTAGAGTTTACCATCATGTATTCGTCATTTTCCAAAGTATCTCACGTATATCGTATATTTATAAAAATCTTGAGGGGTTAATGTATTCGCACTACGTAGATTGCTAATATTTATATCATCTGGGCTGCGTGTAAACACCAAACTCCTGTTTTGTTGGCAAATCTTATTCAAATGGCAATTCGCTGCTGACCCCATACAGTTGTATTCCATATCTAATAATAGACTCAATTAATGCTTTATATGGATGGTCTGATACCAAAGTGAACCAACTCCATATTTTTAATTTTTTCAGTACGAACAATAATAGATTTTCAATGTTTGATGCTAAATAGCACTTTGAAATTGAAAAACATATTGTTGTTTTGTGATAATCTGAAAAGTTACACTAATTGTATCTTCATAATTACTGAAAAAAATTAATATAAAACTCAGCAAGGGATGAAAATATTTTTTCAAAATTTTTTTGTACTGACATGGTTCAGTCTGGTTCATGAAACTTACCATTGCACCCTGGGTGCTTCAGTGAACCAATATTTATATGTAAAATAAGTTACTTAAAATATTTTTCTTTCATCTTTAAAATTACTGAATTGTATCTAAAATGTTCTAAGGTGGATTTTACTTCTAAATTAGGGAGGAATAATAAGTTCATTACTGATTTTTCATTCTGATTTTATTATTTAAAAAGTGAGAAGACCAAACAAACACAGTATTACAAAATTAAAAACAGGTCAAATTTAATAAAACTTATAGATTATCAACCAATTCTTCATCGTTGATTTCACTGGTAGTTATTTCCTGTTTCTGGAACAAGTCTTCATAAAATCCATGGTGAATCGGTGGCACAAGTTCTAACATTGATTTTAAGTCAGCCTTTTTTTCAGAAGAAAGAGGTTTGCCGTTAGGATTCTTTGTGACTAAAGGAAGATGGTGAAGAGGAACTTGAGTCTTACTGGGTTCAGACCTCTTGGTTTCAAGGGTTTTTGATTTCTTTTTTTGGAGCCGTTTACTGAGACTGATTGAGTGGTACTCAACATCACTATTGTGTGTGTACTTATAATACATGACATAAGGATGACTTTGTCTTACACATAAACTTCTGATCTTTAACCATTCAACTTTCTCTCCGTCACACTCTTTTCTGTTTGTAAGAGCTGCGCAAACTTGATCAGTAGTTATCAAATCTGTTTCCTTTATAGTAATGACTTCAAATGCTTGCTTCTTTGACCTACATCCCTTTATTATTTCAGCAAGCTGTTGTGGGACATAAATGTATTCGTGTCTTCTCATGCTTTTTTCTATGTGACCAAAATCCGTGTCGTTTGGCAAAAAACTGTGGCCTGGTATGGGAAATTTTTGCTCAATTTCTTTAATGTTGTTTAAAGGGTTTTGCACTAGTCGCATGAGTAGGGATACCATTTTGAAATTCCTATTCTGGCCACCACATGAGTCGCACCACAACACAATCTTTTCTTTTGTAGGATGGTCAGAAATGTATTTCAAAAGGCAGGATCCAATTTCATCTGGTCCCCTTCCTCCTTGACATTCATTCCAAAGGTGCATTGTTCCTTTTGACGAGGCACAGTCATGAACGCCTAAATTATAAACGGACAATTGCCTCTTATAATATGCTATTCCTGTAGGAACCTTTGGCAATGAGAATGTCTTCTGTAAATCAAAAGTTTAAAACGGTGCATTCGCCGTTTTTAGCAAATTGCATGTCCCGCTTCATTTCATCTCTTGCTGCATTTACTTTTCTATGGTGAAGCTCAGTATTGGCCAACACTTGATTGAGTTTCAATTTTTTTTTCTGCAGAGTCTAGTTCACTCTCAATCGCTTTCTTCTGGACATTATATGAATCGCACACTTTACAGGTGTCCTTATGAGGTGTCTTAAAACCTAAATTGAAGTCTTTGTAAAAGATTTTTTCATACATTGACTGAGACACAGTCTGATCTTTAACATTATCAGCTTCCATTTTTTGGGCATATAACCTATACATTAGACTTAAATTTAATTCAGCCCCTAAATACTTTTTGTTTGGATTATCTTTGCGACTGTAATGGCTAGTGTAGGCAGGAAAAGATGATATATGATTTTTAACAGAGTTAATTCGTTCATCTGATAGTTTGTTATGAGGCGTATGTTTACCTCTTTTGTCTACAACCTCACCACGACTAACTTTCATCAGTGAGCGATGAATCTTCGCGCTATCTATTTTAAGTGTTTTTATAAACATACTTTTACAAATCCTGACATCAATATTTTGACATGGCAAATAATAGTAACGAGAGAATTCTCTCTTTGAATCATCAGAACCCTTTTTTTCAAAAGCATTTCGAACTTTAACAGACCTACCAATAATAGCAGTCTGTGTATCAAATGACCCTGAATTCCAAAAGAGATCAAAAAACTTTTTCCTTTCATCAATATTAACTTTTTCAGCGCATTTCATTCTACATTTACAGTCAAACGGTTCAAATATTTTACTTGCAACAGGATTACCACTAGTACTCTCATAAGCTTTTCCTGAGTTTCGATTTATCTTTCTAATATTTTTTTCCACTTAGCTGGATCTCCGTAGTTTCTCTTTCTTCTCTTCTTCTCGGGTGGGTTTTCTTCTGTTGCTACGAGTGTTTCCTGTCTCATTTCTGATCCATCTGCCCCAACATCTTTTCCATCCTTCTTCTTCTTCTTCTTCCTTTTTTGCTTAGAACCACATGGGACATCATCTGCAACATTAATGCCAATATAAAGCATGTACAAAGCCAACAATATAAAATAGTCCTATTTTATTAAAGTATGGTGGTAAAAGGATTACTGTAGTAATAATGTACCAATATATACACACACAAAAAACAAAATAAGGTTTGTTTTATTAAAAAATGAATTAATTAATCTATTATCATTGTCTATAAGTTTTATAAAAATCCAGGGGCAAACAAACAATCAGCATTTTTACAATCTCGTCTGCCAGAATGAACTAACATCATTTAAATATCTGAACACTGTATGCCAGAGTGAACTAACTCCAAAATCCCAGTTATGACAACAGATAGTATATCGTGCATTGCAGATATCAGTTAACAACACTATTGAAAGGCTACAACATTAATATGTTACAAAAAACACAACCACAACAGCTGATATTATGGAGGGAATAGTTAGTTCACTTTGGCATAAGATGAAATGCTAATGTACACTAACCTATTGCATATAATTGAAATGACCTTAGATAATTAGTAAATGTGAAATATTACCTTCACTACTATCTTCAGCATGTTGAGGTGGGATGTACTCGTCGCCAGAATCTTCAAATAAGTCGGATATAAACTGGAGTTTAACTCACTATTTATTAAAGAAGAGGATGCACCATGAACCAACTCTAATGCGTCAGCCATGTTTTTTCAGGAGTTAGTTCAGTCTGCCACACAAACAAAATCAAAATTCCCCGTATGGTAAAACAGAAAAATAAAATTTCCCTCACAAACTCAGCTGTTTAATATGGTTCTCTCTGGCATGTGAATGTATTGTATTTTATAAAGTAAGAAATGACAATACCGGAAAAACATTGAAATTGGAGTTGGTTCAGTTTGGCATCAGACCATCCAATGGATATTTTACATTCTAAATTAATGGTGTTTTTCAATCTATAAAACGCAGTCATACATGACAACATTTTCTTTTGAATTTTTTCAGTATGTTTTTTCCAAGTAAGACCACTGTCAATTATTATTCCTAAATAACTGCAATCTTCTACCAGTTCTATTTCTTTGCAACTGCATACTGTTACTATTCCATTTGTTGAATTTCTAAAATTTGGACAGGAACACTTGTGATATTTTATTAATGTATTTATTGCTACATTTTTATTTCTCAAGTGAATGTGCATCATAACCGTCTTCTCCGAGTTCACGATCAGTTTCCATGTCATGAAACCATTCACAAACCCGGCCAAAGTCGGCCTGCAACATGGATTGAGCTGTCGGCAAGCAATGATGACTTGCTACTAGTAGCAAATCATCAGCATAGGCCCATAAATTTTACATGTTTTACAGTTTCAAACACTTTATTAAGGTAAATATTAAAAAGTACTGGCCCAAGATTGCTACCTTGGGGCACCCCACGAGTATTTGTTTTGTAAGTGCTAAATATGTTGGAAATTTTAACTGTAAACATCCGATTTTTCTAATAGGACTGGAACCATTGCAGCTGCAAACCAACCACCCCAATGCTTTTCAGTGTGTCAGCCATTTTGCAATAATCATATGTGTCAAATGCCTTTGACAAGTCAATAAATAGGCACAGTACGTGACATCCTTTATATAATTGTTTATTAATATATGTACCAAATACATGTAAGAGATCTTCCGCTCCTTTGCCTTTTTGAAATGCAAATTGGTTTTCATTAATTAAACTACATTCATTAAGATATTTATTTAATTTTCCGACAATGAACATTTCAGTTATTTTTTCTATGCTTGAAAGCAAGGCAATCGGACGGTAATTAATATAGGCCTCTCTGGGCCCCTTTTTGTATATTGGTCTAACTATGGAAGTTTTTAAATTTTCTGGAAATACCCCCTTCGAAATCGATATATTTATAGCTTTGGCCAGAACAGGAGCCAAGGATGCAGATATACTTTTCAGATCTTTATACCTAATCCCGTCTATTCCTGGAGCTTTGTGCTCATTACAGTTATCAATAATACGTTTAACCGAATTTAATATATATATATATATATATATATTCGGTTTGGAGGTAGACCTTGTATCTGATATATGACTATTACAAGAAGCATTACATGTTCTATGTGGGATTATGCTGTAGTTACGGCAAGGGAAAGGTTCACAAAATCATTCATATTTTACATTCAATTCATATATTTCAGTCATTCGTGACGGCCAATAAATATGTTTGTTTCTATCAAGATGCAAACCAAAGCAGGGTGGCAGATCATTCAAGGGTCTAAAAATAGATAAGGAGAAACATCTGGATCTCGCGTTGGTGAGATCGAGGGAATAAAAAACTCGTGTAAATAACGTTTATTCAATATAATACTTTTGTGTGTATCCGAGATCACAGATAATACAATTAAGTTATATTATCTTTTATTCGTATTGATAATAATTGCTATATTCCCTATATATGAATATATTCTTCAAGTTTCGGCGCGTAGTAACAAGTTACAAGAGTAAGTTATGTTTTGTTTCCTTCTATGAGATGTTTATTACTTTAGCTCTATGGGTCGCACTGTTTTATCGTGGCACAGAGGTAAACACCATTACGTATTGATACATACAAGATTGAATCTCAATATCAGTAGCTGGTTAACTCTTTTTGACGGAATAGAGCTCTCCACAGAAAGATACAAAATATTTCATGAGTATTGTGTAAACTATGTGTTGAGCAGTGTGAATCGGAAGACATGTATTAGTTATTACATCAGCAGAGTAGGCCTAAGACATTTGAAAAGTTTACCTTATTATGTGTTTATGTATCATTAAAATTGATAATTAAACCTGGATAATTTAATTCGCAACGACCCTGGGTTGTGTAATGGGCCTTAAATGTGGAACTAAGATTTATTTTTTTAATTATAAAAGAGATTAAAGCTATTCGAAATTAATGTAACTAAACATATACAGCAAAAACACCTAGTAAAAACATTTGTAGAAATACAATATTGAAATATGTATTTAAGTTAAAAATTCTATATAATATTGCGCTTATCTTCTGCAGTTAAATAATCCATGACTAAAATTTAGGTTAAATTAACACAACATACTAGAGCGTTGTGTCACACTTTAGTTAGAAACCTCAACAGCAATACTGTGTGTTAATGTCATGCTCACAAACTCTAAACATGTACTTAATAATATTAAGAATCAATTATTACTGAACTACTTTTTTTTCCTTATCAAGAATTCAGATTGCAGATCTAGAAAAGGAAAGTTACTAATTGTATTTCATGACTGAATGATGGTAGGCGTCGTGAAAATCTTATTTTCTTCAATATCCATCCATCGTCAAATGCAAACTTTATACCCTATTTTAACTTCATTAGGTGAAATATATTTTAATTTCGCCGTTGATGCAAACTTTTGAATGAAAATAGTACATAAATCTTTTTCTTTTCTACATTTTTCTATCAATGAACATGTTAAACAACTAACTGTTTGGGATCGATTCGAGCAACTCACTAATCATTTAATTAAAAAGAGATCAGATCAGTGTAACCTTTTAAAAATCGAGTATAAGAGTTTTTAAAATGAGGTATTACCAAAAATAGGCTGAAAATCTCAGCTCATCAATTATTTAAAATTCTTCAAAAATGTAATAAAGTTTGTTTTTAATAGCCTGTTTTTATGCCACTATCATTTTTTTTATCAGTTTGCTTATTAAAAAATTAAACTAATCAACAAAACGAATCCCTTTTACAAAAGGCATACCTTGAAAGTTTGCATATACAATATATTTTTCTCCAATAGGTAGATTGAGCCTTGGAGAACTCAAAAGAATACATCAAATTTACCACCACACAAGCTGAAAAGATTATGCCATAGCTATTATATGCGCTAAAACGTCCAAACCAACGAAGAAGAGAACTCCTCGACAAGGTTTCTATTGCTGATTATTTGCCGCCTCTACAACTGGTCTATACAACAGTGGTATAACTTCATTTTGCAAAATTGCAGAGGGTCTAAATGACACATTATGCTTTTTTCTGGTTTTATAAACATCATTATTTGTTTATATTTTTATAGAGTTTTATCTTTGAATTGAAAAGAAAACTATATGCAGATAGTACAGCTTAATAGAGTGAACACATTGTACTACATTTAATTGTTTTCAATATTTATGTTGAATTTAAATCCATGGTTTGAAAATTGCAGTAGTTATGTTTTTAAATAGGAATACCTTCTAACTAAGTCAAACACAATCATATTGCAGTTTGTCTCTTCGATAGTGATATTGCTTTGGAATGCCTAAATTAAATTCCAATGACGACTTATAACTAATTCTGAAGTTGTTTATTATGAAGGTGGTTAGTGTATTTAACCACTGCGGTGTCAACTAACAGACTTGAGAATTGCTTTCCTCTAGTGGAAACTGGTTATCAAAAGTAAATTTCCTCAAGAACTGTGGGGGAGAGTAGGGTTTGCTTTTCTTCAATCTTCAGGTACGATAATCCTGCTTGGACGAAAACGCGATGACATTTTATCATCTCAAAGTTTTTATCGTTAGGATAATTTTTTTTTCTTTACGATGTTTGCCAAAAACAGCTCCCAACTTTTTATTCCGAAATTCGTAAGAGTTTTACTCTCTTCGATATGCTATTTAGTTAATAAGTTGTAGTAAATAAGTTGTTTAGGTAAAATTTGATTATGGTACATAAATATTATAATTAAATTGTAATAAAATAAAATAAATATATTGCCTAGCTGTCATAATTTAATGTTTATACAGAAAAGTTGATTAAATTTGACACTCATTCAATTAATATTAAACCGCTCTAGAGACCAAGATGGGATTCTTCTCTACTTTCAAGGCCAGTGGTGCGTGGCAGAAAGGATTTTAGAAATAAGAATAGGCTTATATTCGTCCCAGGAACCACAAAAGATCCATGTAAAATTTATTCAAAGTCAGTACAAATAGTTGAGCAGTTTATGTGTGGAAACAAAACAAATAAACAAAGGCACTTTCGTATTTTTAATATTATTCGGATTGGAAGAAACTAATATGGTTTTATAACAGAAAATTAGTCTGTCCTCTATTACATTTATTTAATAATGCAGATAAAGAGAAAAACAAAAATTCACTTTACACCAGCAAAAATAAATATTTAAGTTGCCAACTAACGTCTTTGGTCCTGTTTGCTATATTCTGTCGATGAATATGGGGGATTTGCTTCAATGGAGAAAGAGGGAGTTTGTAATAGTTTCAACTTTTGTTCAGGGATATGCTATCAACTATCTACCTAATTCCATTCTTATATTTAAATTAAAATATCCTTAGTATGAAAAGTAAATCATTTATTAATAAAATCAAACTACGTTTATATACCGAGTAATCAATTCGTAATATCTGACAGCATTGTGTTTCCATAGCTGTTTAGTGGAACTCTCACAGTACCTCTAATGAGTTTAAAGTGTAATGTAATTAAAGTTGTGTGATGGATTAGTTAGATTCTAAATGAATTGCTGCTGGAAAATTTAATCTCTGTAGAGCGATCCCTCTCATCACCGTACTCTCAGAGCATTAACTTTACTTTATGATTAGTTGACCACTGCAGCTATAATGCTTTAGTTAAAACGTAAAGTATATTTAAATGATTAAAGCACAATTATCTACTTCAGATGCTATGAATGAATGATTATGTGTGAGAAAAAATATCCTATTGATTGAAGTTGTCTATTAAAGATGAGTAGAGTATGCTATAGTTGTGCCTATCGTTAAATGATTATATTAGTTAACATAAATAGATATATCTAAATGTAAATTAATATGGCAAAACTGACTGGACTATTTATTTCTTATAAATTTATTGGGGTTTGATTATGACTGTTTGTCCGGATGATTTCTCGGAAACGAACTGGCTCGTGGACTTGGAAATTGTGCATGAAGCTTCATTTGTATAGAAGAACACTGACTTAGGTGATGGTAAATGTCAGAGTATTGGATTCCACTGAATATTTTTACACGACCAACCATACCAAGAATCTTTTTAAAGTTTTGAAATTAAAGATTAAATTAAATTGCAATGCTGCAATTAAAGTTTTTTTTAACTATGATTGCAGCATTAAAATATTTAAATAAATAAATTTACAAGCGAACTCAGTGTTCAAAAAAAGAGATGCAAACACTAGAAATATTAAACATACGTCATGTGTCCTAGCTAGCCCAACTCATACGCAATTGTATATAGACTTGGTGTACAGACGTTTATTATTTACACACTGAAATTAAACCCAATTTAATGAACAAAATGTTAGGGTATTAACTAGCAAGATATGACGAGAAAGATTTTGAATTTAAATTTGTGTACAAAATGACTACTATGATGCGTAATTTAAAAGTCCACCTCTTTTTTGTATGGTTGTTTGTCTGCCCGCAGAACACCTCAAGAGTAAAATGAGCTATTTATTAACAATTTTCCTATCAACCTTAAAAAACCAGTTACTACGGGTGGTTTTGCGTAGCTTACGCATTACGTATTTACCTTCTATGCAGATTCGAGGAGAGGAAGCGGGGATTTTTATTGAGACCACAGTAGCCGAGCAAATTTAAAGTGATGAAGGGCATTCCTTTGAAAAGCTAGGCAACCAAGACGGCATAACTTTGCATCGCTAGGCAACCGTAACTGTAAAACTTTGAGGCGACTATTAGGGAAAACTTTGAACCACTAGACGACCGTGACAGCACAAGTATGAATCCCTAAGTGATAGACGTCAAAAATTTCAATCGCTAGGTGACCAAGACGCACAACTGGGAACCTGGAGGGAACAAGACTACTGTATATATACTGTAGATATACATAATATATAAATTAGCACACCTTGGAGAGTTCTGAGCTACCCACACTACCAAAGGACCTGGAATTTCTAGATCCAGTAGGAAGTGGGTAAAATAATGGTCCACAGACAGGCACACACGCACATAGGCACACGCGCGCGCCGCAATTGATGACGATGCGGCAATTGATGTGGATGCATTAAACATGGTCGCTTTAGATTTACTAAAAAGCCCGATTAATTGTACTACATTTTTAATAATACTCTTCAATCACTAAATAAAAAGAGAAGTATAATACCGTAGGTTAGTAAATAAAAGTTTACACAACATTAAGTAAATTTAAAATGTTATTGTTTTAAACCAACTTATTTACTTAGAAAATATGGTCTTTTTATTTGTTTCATTTACTTTTTTACTTGTTTTATTTATGTTATTTTCTATTAAATTTAATAGTAAATTTAATCTATATTTTTCTTCATTTTCAAATTAAAAAATAAAATTTTTTATAAAACTTCCAGACTTCTAATACAGGACGGTACGAAATGATATATTATTAGCCCACGCTTGGGTTGTGGTCCAGATGTTCTGAAGAGAGATCTGTTCCAATTCCATTCCAATTCTCGTGATCGGTCCAAGTACTTCATTGTGCATTCCAGACAAAGCTGTTTATCTGGTTTTACTGGCAATAGAGCAGATCCATACAATCTAATACGAAACCGTGTGTAATGTAATTGAATATGTGTATTATAAATAGAGTTTCAAGGTTTACAAAATTGCGGAAATAACTGTGCTCATTTTTTAAATCCTAAACATTTACTTAGAGAACTACCTGAATAAATTTTTTTTCAGCTTGTTTGTACTTATTGTATTAGACGTGTTAAGAATATTATAATCCATTTGGTAGCAAAATAATTTAAATAATTGTGTAAAACTGTAAAAGGTGCCCTCATATCTAACTGTCTTCTACTCCAACTGACCACAAACACTAGATCATTCTTTACCTGTATCAGTGCACATTTGCTTACTCTGTCAATTTTATTTACCAATTCATACCATTAAATTCTTAAAAGAATGTTGTGTTTAGCTGTATTTAACCCTCAGCATAGAGCAGTCTCTCATGTCTGACGTCACAGACTAGACTCCTGAAATCTGGAGTCAAAGTCCGTCTAATGTAATCCAAAACATTCGGTGGATAAAAAATATGAAAACGAAGTCGTTACATCGTTTTAACATCAGAAACACCTAGAATACATAATTAAGTGTAATAAATTGAGTAGGTCATCACTGTCTCAATATGTGTACAATTGAGTGCACTACGATGTTTTAGGTACGTCCCATATCGTGGTGTAGCAATCTAGTTTACTACATATTTCGTGACTATGGTGGGGAGGGGTTGATCGAATTATTGATGGATCTTACGCAACCTTAATTCATTAATATGCATTTTAATATTTTCATAATTTTAATATTATACTCTTTTTACTAACTAAACTTTAAACCCACTATACTCTTCTATCGACTCATTACAATGAAAATTCCAAAGTTTGTATATCAAAAAACATTCATGGCTGAAGTTGGATTGACAATGCGCAAGGATTAAATGCATATGCCGTGTTGTTATATTTTATTTAGTATAAAAGTGCTCGTTACAAAATATAAAATGTATAGTTTATTTCAAAATGTTGTCTTAATAGTTTTGCTATTTACTGTTGAATTTTACAATATTACGAATATCATTTCTGTTTGCATATAAACTCCCACAGGTAAAAGATCTAAAGACTTCTTCTCTCCACCAAAACTGCAACATCCTATGCAGCAAAATTGAGCCATGGTGGGCCTTTAGGACCAAGGGAACACTTTTCTGGATCAGTGGGATTTTTTCATCTTAAGTTTGACAACACTCAAGGAAGCTCTAAGAAAGCTAAATTGAAACAATAACGTCACCTAAACACAAACACACACATACACACACACGCGCGCGCGCGCACACACATGTGATAATTAATAATTTATTCTTTGTTACCTTATTGTTTTATTCTTAATTTATTTACACTATATAAATTGGAGTGCCGATGGCCCGAGCGGTCTAAGTCGTTGGACTTTGGGTCTGAGTTAGAGATAGCGCAGTTTCAAATCCTGTCTATGGCCATTGCACTTTTTTCAGTACCATTAACCTTGTACTGCATCGACTCTCCCCCTTATTCTGTTTGATAAGATCCTCGCACAGGCCATTGGCCCATGAGGGCGGACAGAATAAGGCTTGAAAGGGAATCGGCCTCTCCTTAAAAAAAAAAAAAATATTAGTAATATTTTAAACGATCAAAACAGGCAATTGAATTCATATAACAAGTAAAAGCTCTGATGTTTTAGGGATTATAAGTATGTCCAATTTATAGTAAACAACTATTGACTGCTAAAGTGATATATGAAAGCTAGTGTTATCTTGCACATAATCAATGCTAGAAGTATGTTGCCCAGATATAAGACCTGAATCAGCATTTCTAACGTTGGGAAGATTGAACCAATTTCACCGTTGTATCTCTGTTCTGAACCGAGTTCGTATCTTAATAGTAGCAATTCTCAAATATCACAGGTATATAAAACGTAAGGTAATTAATTACTTGTGGAGTTTGGTACTAATCTAAGCTTATATTATAACCAAGACCAAATTATTAATAATGATATACGCTTATACAAAAAAGTTCAAAATATTATAAATGTTGGAAATTGTATTAGGATGAGTTTTCATACTGACATGGTGCGCTTTAGAAAAGACGTAAAGAAGGCGAAATAGACAGTACGTGTTTCTCATACAGTAGGCTACATGCTTGAATCTTCCTATAATTAAAGTTCCTTGATATAGCTTTTTCCAAATTTTTTGGTCCACTTGTGGCTTCAAAGAATCGTTATAGAGTTAATTACTATGCCAATGTTCTTTGTATTAGTTTTACAGTCAATGCAAAACCACCCCTTATGTCTGTATTTTTGCTTTTTTTTTTAATACAAGATGTACTATTTTAATTTCTATAATGTTAAAGGGGAACATCATGTAACAATTAAACGTGTATACATTTTAGTATGATATATTGTGTCTTTTTTAATGAACATTGGATTTTTAATATTCATTTTCAACAAATCTTTGTCAGGGGATTGTCCATTTTTCCTAACTGCTAACCAAACACTGAAATGAAAAATATTTAGATTAACCCCCGAGCTGGCGGTGAGTGCTTCTGAACTGGCACCTTATTTTTAGCCTTTTGTTATAATTGCATTAAACCGTTATATCAACTTAAAACTCTTCATATATACAACTTATAATTGTTTTCAGAATATTCTAAACAACAATACCAAATTAAATTCATTAATATTTTAATATTTTTCAAAAAAGGTTTCTTTGTTTCAATGCACTACATATTAATATTTTTAATACTTTATCATATATGTACGAAATACACAAAAGAAGCACGATTATATATTTACATTATATTTATATATAATTTATATATACGCACATAAATAAATAAATATATATACACACATAAATATATATATTTCCATATATATTATATATTATCCATTATAATTTTATATATTATTATAAATATATAATTATATATTATAATTATATATATATTATATATATATAGATTATATATATAGATATATATATATATATATATAATTTTAGTGGCTTTACTTTAAAAGTGTTTAACTTTTTAGCACATTTTAAATTTAGCGTAAATTCCATTAAGAATGTATTTTCTACCATTTGTTCAATGGTTTTACAACACTTTACATTCAACCTCTATATGGCCTATTATATAGCGTAGTTTTCATCATATTCCAAATAATAATAATAAATTATCTTCATTACATATTCTCACTTTAAACAAATTATGTGTTTAAACATTCTTGGTAAGAGTTTTGTTTCATTGTTTTTGTAACTTTGCACTACATCAACTTGTATGTATATATATATATATATATATAAAATATTCTGTTGTTTAGTTTATATTGGCTTTCACTGTTTCCACGAACCTAATTAATGTCAGGTAAGCAATAATCATGTGGCAACAGATCATTGATACAGCATCCATCATGGGACTTTGGAACAATTGCTATAGAAGTATCACTATCCAGAATATATTACTGCATCTCTGTTAATGTATCAGATTCAATCATAGATGTATCGACGTATATATGTGAAATATATTCAGTTGTCTGCAGATGAAGAGAGAACAAAGGATAAAGGTTAATAAAGAAATTACGATTTTAATATAAAAAATATGCATTTAGATCTTCTTACTTCTAATGAGTGTTATTTACGATTAACTAATTAAATATTACTAATTTCAAAAATAAAGCGCAATTCTTTCCATTCACCAAACATAAACTTATGAAAATGCGTAAAACGAGTTTTAAAAGGCATGAATAGAATATATAATTCTTCATTCTAATGGAAATCATAACAACTTTCAATAAACCTCTAGCTACGGAAAGCATGCCACATTTGTGGCTATTATTATTTATTTTCCAAATTAATAAAATACAAGTGAAATGTATGTTTAATACAACTGGAAAGCACACATTCTTTTTCAACATCATCTTGGATTACGGTTCATTAAAGAGGAAAGAAGTTACTTCAAGTTTTATCTGCCAAAAAAATTTATTGCTCTTGTCGATGAATTAATAATATCTGTTTATTCCTTTCATTTATTCAAGAATTTATTTTGTTTGACAATTGATTGAGGTAAATTTTAATCAAGTATAACTTATTCATTACGGTAAGAATTAAATTGGATTTTACTGGATGGTTTTTTTTTCTTAAACGAAGAATACAAAACCCGAATTACTTATATTGTTTGCGAAATAATAAATTTTGTTTACCGTTACGTTAAAATTAAATGTTATGCAAAAAATTAGATTATTTTCCGTTTAACAATTTTAACTTAATCGTTTAATAGTGATACAGTAAGATAGGTCCTGCCTTGAAGTTTGAGGTAAATTGATCTTACTATAAGGATCTTACACAAAGGATTGATCTTACTATAAACAAAATTATAAAAGGTACATTTCCAAAAATAAAAAAGTGAGGCATCCTGATTGAAAATTTTTAAGGAAATATGAGTTTTGAATTATCAGTTTTCTTTTTTATTAGTTTTAAGGGTAACTATGCTGGCAACGAGAAAATATCAGAATACATAAAGTAATCCAAATATATATTATACAAAGGAATCTTAAAAACTAAACTAGCTAAAACTCAAAGGAATTTAACGTGATTCCACGTTAACGAAAAACCAAAAACACATAATAATAAATTTAAATATAGCTAATTACTAAATTTAAAAAGTGACAGCATAGAACCTCAGTGCAGACACAGGAAGACATTGTTTACTGCAACCTGGCGACACGCGTCCTGGCAGCTGGCAACTAACAACTTATGGTATACAAACCGTGGATGGCAAAGCACAACACATATATGATAAATTGTTCGCAAAGTGGCAATAACACTTTACGATCAATCGTCACAGACAAATTTGCACCGTTAGATGTCTTTGAACGAGAACTAGGTTAAGTATCACTAAGTTGAATTGTAGCAAGCAATATTCTTGTCTTTTACATCTAAACGCATGAATTATTTTTGCAAGGAAATAAAATTTGAAAAAAAATCAATAATTGTATTTTAGCACGGAAGATTTTATTAAATCAAAACCTTCATATATTTGTTTACGTAATCATCCAATGATGTATGTTTACAACCAACAAATGTTGAGACGGATCACTAAAACTCGCAATACTGTTAGGTGAGGAATTTAAGGGGAGAATATAACGTAACAACCAAGATTAGAGTATATTATTGCAGCTTACTTTATCATTGTAAAAGTCCATGTAAAAGCAATGTTTTATATACTTTTTTTGTTGTTTTCGAGTGACCAAAGATAAATATAAAGTAAATTAGTTATTACGACTTGCAAACAAAAACATCGTAGAGTCAGTTACTGCATCTCATAAAAAAATACGAATTAAAAAAAAAAAATCAGCAAAATTAATTTTACATGTTATATATTTTACCTCGTGTAGAGTCGAGTAACTAAGCATAAAACTGTTCTTCTCAGGATCTAAACTAATACCCTAGTGCTAATAATTCTTACACTAAAGCTTGAGTTTCAACTTCGAATTATTTATTACAAACCTATTTCCATCTATCATTGAGCTTTCCTCTTAACTTGTAGTTATTTGATGTTAGCCTTGAATTTCTATCTACCAAGTTTATTATCATTTTATACTCTTTGAATGCCCAACTAAGGCCATAAATTCTTCCGATTGAAGTAAACTTGCATCCTGGAGTTGTTTATTACTAACATTAAACCAACCCTTTGAAGGTTAAACATTAAGTACTAAAATTACAATGGGGTATTATATACAACTGTTAATTAAACATTGAACATGTTTATGGAGAGACAGTTTTATATTTATGAACGTCCCTATATATATATTATTTAATCAGAGAAGGATAATTGATAAAATATTATAAAATTACATTGCGAGTATACGCGTTTTATGGCTTTTTATTTATTTCCGCTTATTAGCAATATGAAATATTCATTTGCTTTATTACAGTTGAGCAATTGAAACCAATTATTTTTGTGATCTATGATCAAAGAATACATAATTTTAAAAATCCCAAGATTTATTAGTAAGGAGGGTAAAATTTATATAAGTAAATTTCTCTCTACTTTAGTTAACTGCACTATTTCACCCATCCAAGATACGTTCCTGTACGGTTATATCAGCAGCAGTCCAAGGCAATACATTACCTGTGTCACATTCAAGTGATTTATCCAGAGTGGGAACATGCGCCCTAAGTCTTATGTGACTTATCTCCCACCACTATACCTTTCTAGATTTCAAATTAACTACCTTGTTTAGAAATGAATAAATATATTGTTCATTTTATCAGGAGAAGTTTTGGTTATGGTCATCTCTCTTGTACTTAAATTGTGTTGGTAAAACTGTATACAAATGTTTAATAAACGTAAAAGTTTGGATTTATGATATAACATTTTTATGTCATTTGGTGACATATTGCACATTCCCAATAAAACCAATAACAATTTTTTTAATTTATGAATCTGTATTGATGAAACTAAACCCAAGCGTCTAAAGAGAAACTTCAATATAATGCTACTATCAATAGCTGTGTGATCCATCATATATTGTATTACAGGTTGAGCGAGAATGGAAAATGTCAAGTCTGTAGCTCATTAAAAGGCTACGTATGCTACTATGTTTAAATATCATTGAGTTGTACTCAGCGTGTTAAAAAAATTTGTTTTCTTTATGAGTTTCTCGTTGCCATCCTGGCTACCCATAATATAAATATAAAATATTCGTTATAGATCAGCAAAACTCCATGAAAGGTCATGCACTACCTTCGAACTCGATGGTAGATCTGTAGAAATGAAGCTTCATGCAACTTTAAAGTATATAGGTTTGATCGTTTTCAAGATTCGGACAGACCGACACACAGAAAGAAATGATTAACAGCTTCCCGTGTGAACAGAGGTTTAGCTAACGTTCAGCCAATAAATCACTTAAGTAATTTAGTACCTGTTAATTTTGAAAAATTAACTCTGAACATGTATCCATTATTTACTTTCTACACAAAACTTTACTCACACTTACAAACAAAAATTTACATAAAACATTGTTTACAGTAATAAAACACAGAACTCAAAAAAACTCATAACACTGGTAAACATATATTCATACACAGCTTTCCAAACCAGGGGCTAATGATTAATATTACTATACTATTATGCATTGCAATACTTAATTTGCTCCCGATTCGAATACTGTATAAAATAATCTAAGAATTACAATAATTAATTTAATTGAATAAAACTGATGAACCGTCAAAAGAACGTAAAGTTTTAACATAGTAAAAATAGTGATAATTTACATTAATGTGATGAAACTATATATTACATAAATAACACCTAATGTAATAGGATGTGACTTGAGTCAAATTATGCTAATTTCTATCCTAATTCCTATGCTAATCAGATATGCTAACATGGTTCTGGAGTATACCGAACTGTCAATCACTTATAATATGGCGTAATTGATCTTAATAAAGCCACGAGATCTATGGCCTTACCTCAAGTAAGCTTCGTTTTGAGAATAATAGATAATCAATATATTGGCAATGTGAATATTTTTCCGATACGAGTAGACTGGTTCAATAACACAAAATTTAATATTTATTTATTACGTAAATAAAAGAGTAGATCGATCAGAACTATTATACTATAATTCCATATACTTATGTTTTTAGTTTTAGAAAATTGACAATTTCTTTATTGTATTTAAACAATAAACAATCGTATTGCTAGCGTCAATTTAGTTCTATATAAAAATATGTGTATTATGTAGGGTTACTGTAGTATCTAAGTAACATACAATATCAAATATCTACATTCTCCAAACACAAAAATTCAACAAAAACAAACTCTACCAAACAAAAACTAAACTCTTTATTGAAAAAAAATACACAAAACTTGTTTTTTTTTCTTGATCATACTCCACCACCCAAAATGCGAGTGCCTCCGGCCACCAGCAACATGGTGCTGCCGAAGCCCGCGCTGATTTCAACGAAAGAAAAACATCCCTCGAGATAATACCTATATGTAAAATATCAAATTCTAGAGGGGTTGATCAGAAATATAAATTGAATTGTAATGGAAAGGCAATTATGTACAGTGAACAAAACTGAAATAATCATGTGATGCCGCGCGGCCTGCCGTAATCGGGATTCTCGAGAAAGATAAGATAACAGCGACAAAAATACCGACCGCAATACATGGAAATGCTTGTTGATTGATGGAATGTTAGTTCTGTTACTCAAATACATCGTTTTTATAACGTTCTAAGTTTACTGAAAAAAGTTTAAGCGTTGGGAGCATATAAAGGAATCTGGCTGTCTAAATTTATTGTTACAAAATATTACATACCATATGAACCTAACAGAATCATTGGGATAAATTAGGTAAAGATAATACATATAAAACTCAGCATATACTATAAGCCTAATATATTTTAACTAGGTTCCTAAATGTCAACATTACGGCAGAGTCTTGTAGTAATCTCTTAGATCTGGATCTCAGACAGGTTATGCTTTCTAATTCATGCTTCTTGGAGTCCTGGCAGAACTAATTCTCTTGATGCGGTCACTTCGGTATTCTGAGTAAACGGATAGGTAAAGATCTCAAGGGGTCTTAAAATCTGATCTTCCAGACATCCCTCAGTGTGTCTCTGCGGCATTGTCAAGCGTTATATACTAAGCTAACCTCGTTCGTTACGAACAGTGCCAGAGGAACACTTCCCTAGTTCTGTAAATCATCTATGTTTAATCATCAAAAATGGTTAGGATATTAATAACATGTTAATTTAACTTACGCAATTTTTATTTTTGAATTCTTATAAATGGATATAACACAGACATCTATCACTAGGGAAGTATCTAGATTCTATATCAATCATCATAATAATACGTTCGTAATTAAAAATATTAAAAATTATGGGTTAAAGTTGAAAAGCTCATCTAATTACGCTACAAAATCATAGCTTCAGTGAAAGTGAGACTGGAAAACAGGTCGCTTTACTTAGATTGGATTTCCAGTACTTCATTATGAAACTAATTCAATCTATTAAAACTAAGTATTTGTTTTAATCTAATAAACTTCTTTTCATTATTAAGTGAATTCCGTAAAATTGTTATAAATCTTTCGGTTTTGATAGCTGTTCCTACAAAGTTTATAACACGTTCCTAGTTTTCTTATTTTAAGGGTTCATCTACATTATTCCAGTGAGCTTTAGTGGGCTTGTGAATAATGCGTTTTTGTAGACTTAGAAATAGTGTAGTATCTAGAAAATAAATTAAGAAATTTATTGTAGGCTATCTAAACAACATTTAAACAAATTTAGAACTAAAATCTATGGAAATAATATTTTAGGATTTGTAGCATTATCTACCTATTTTACCGCCCGTTATAACTGCTCCCCTATGATGGTGTCTATCATTGCTACACAAAGAAGGAGATACTGCAAGATGGTACATATAATACTTCTATATAATACATACAGTATAATACCTCAAACATGTATTTAAAATATATGTCCTTGATATTATATCTCGGTTATAATACTGTTATACTAGTCTGTATTAACGCTTATTCTAACAGTATTCTCTAAAACTCCCGTTACTGTTAACCTTTTGAGGATCACTAAATCAAATGAGGACCAGGGATTAAGTTTCACATTACAGATGTCTAAAGTTTATTTTTTGTCGTTTTTTATGTTTATTTTATATGTAGAATTTAAACAATAATTATTAGTTAAGTGTTAAGCGTAGTAATTTGCATGCTTTATAAAATCACACCATGCTGAAAATATTCCAACCAGTTGCTGAAATCAATGCCAATAAATTTAATATAAGGAATGCAAGGTAGCGCTTTATACTAACGGTATTGCACTAGGCACACATTTCCAAGGACAATACAACGGGATTGGGTCATGTAAACCATGAAGTGCAAAAAATACCAAAGAAACGATGCCCTCTAACAATAAGAGTGGGATACTTTTTGTGAATAACATTCAAAGAATTGAGAACACTCAATGAAAGGTTTTACACGACGTACACATAACCAAACAAGCATAACAGATACTTAGTTTTCTGAGTATAAACTCAATGTAATTGATTCTACAAATAAGCAAGATCTCTCCTGGTTTTATGTATGATTATGTGTCATAAATATTATAATTATATTATCATGACATTCGAATGTAAACAAACTAATTTTTCAATTTGAATTCGACTTTATTTAGTAAAATGAATGTGTTATGGGTGGTAAAAAAGCACTCTAAATGTTAATTCAGACCAAAAGCTATACCTGTTCCAAATTTCAGCACAATCCGTATAGTAGTTTCAGGGTGATTCGAGGACAAACCTCAATACATCCAAACATGCAAACATTGAAACTTTCGCATTTATAATATTAGTAGGAAGTAGGATATATCCTGACATAAAGTATAAATTTAAGTACATTTTTATATTCGCGATAAGGCTACAGTATCTTTTAGTCTAATTTCGATGTTCTCAAACTAGTATACTCGATAAATGGACATGTAGCAATAATAAGCATGTAAAAACTCTCCAACCTCAGTGATTTGGATTTTTATCTCTTAGACCACTTTAAAACAAATAAGGTGTGCAGCAGACAACCAAGATACAGAAATCCTTCTTCCAAATGTTATCGAGAGCTGCAGAACTATTCTAACCATTCAGGAGTAATTTCAGTGATTGACAGTTGTGTCTTTTTTGAAGAAAGAGGAGGACGTTTCAAGGATCTAAATTAATGCACGTGTTTGATGATCTTGATGAGTTCACATTTATTGATTATCCACAAATTTAAGACATATATACATACATGTAAATGTTATACATGCTTTGGTTTAGGGTACAAACTTTTTTTCCAAAATTATTGACTGTCATTTATAAAAGGTTGTATGTTAACTAAACCTTTAAATTTAAATTAAACCCATACATATGAATAATAAAACGCTCATTCTTAAAGGCCAAATATATCAGAATGAGACATCAATTCAATTTGGAGAATTGACAACAGTGATAAAAATCAAGCCGACTATACTCAAAACGTTTTTAGGTTTTGTATGAAAAATATAAAGGACAATATTAGTCTCTAAATAAATTTCTTTAAAAACACGAGATAATGGTGTCAATGGTCCAAATGAACCTTTGTTTATAGAAGATAAAAGTTTGAAGTTTCAAACTTTGCTCGGACGTTTCAGATATGTTTACAGGATCCTAACGAGGTCGGGGAAGTTTTAAATCTCTTGTACTCAACGTGTTTTCATCTGTTGTGTTATTTTATGTTTTACAAAAGTTTGAATTAAAAGCAAAAACATATAGAAAATATAGATTGGAACTTATACATTTTTATACTACTTGTTACTTTATTTGTAGATATAAATTAGGTATTTATTGTATCATAGTATATATATATATATATATATATATATATATATATATATATATATATGAATAGTTAATTCTTTCTGATATTATTTAAGAAAAAAAAACGGAAATAACGTACATTATACTTTTCTCTGTGATAAAAAGGTATGTAGTACAGTTAGCAATAATGAGACTTCTTTAAGTTATAATTTAAGAACAATAAAGTTTTTGTACAGCTTTCATTTGAGATTAAAAACGAAACATTGGTTATGTAATTTTAAGAAACTCTTTTAATAACCATGAAAATACAACACGATTAAATCGTATAAGACATATATACAAGTAAAACTGAATCTGGAATTATGAATACGTTTACTTGCTTTAGCTTGAGTCACTTGCAAATCTTTTTGAAATAAAACAATATGGACACAATCATTATTATGCCATATATCTTAAACATTTAAAAAGAAATAACATATCTACGTAGTTAAAAATATTATAAAGAATAATATTTTGTACGAATAGTTAACTAAAACAAAATACATAAGATTTTAAAACGAGTTAAATGTATCTGATTGTGAAATTCATTACAAGTTATAGAATACAGAGCCCATAATCCAAGCAAGAAATCGTTTTTTTGGCCAATTGTGAGATTTGCTTTGGAGAAATGAAAATAAAACATTACTAACACTAAAAGTTGAAAGTAACATTATACTACATATGTATAATTATCTCTTACTAGAATATGATATTACAACAGCAAAGTAGGTAGACAAGTTCACTTATGAATTATATAAATTGTTACAGCTGATCTATGACGTAGGATATTTTTGGACTCACGTTGCGATTCATTATGAAACTTGGATAACTGCAGCTGTTATAAAAGTCTATCATTTCCTCCACAACTGCATAAAGTGTGCAAAAATGTGGTGTAAATTAACTGAACATTTCAATTTATTTTAAGCACAACGACCGACAATGAATTACTAAAATAGTGGGTTATTTAGTTACGTTGTAAACAAATGTAAAATATAAATATCATATGAATTATTAAGGAAAAACGATCTATAATAGTATTGATAGAGTAACATTAAATATAATAGGCTTACTTATCACGAAAACAAATATGTTTTATCTACACTGCTATCCTTTATTTCAAAATGTTTTTATTGACTAATTATAAACCATTAGATTCTTTCATATTAAAATGATAAATTCAATCTTCTGTTTGTATAAAATTTAATAATCCATATATTCCTAATTAAATGTTTCTTTAGATACACTCAGATATGTGCTAATGATAATTATATATATAAGAATATATTATTATTATTATTATTATTTTGGAATGTACCACTGCACGCTAAATAATTCAACAAAACCAAATTACTTGTAAACATTCCCTACTATTTTCATAGAAAATTTATAAATAAAAAGGAAATAATATAACTTCAACAAATAAGATGGAGTGAAATTGCCTAAAAAGCTTGCAACAGAAGCCATACTAATCATATGTATTAGGAAAAGAAAAAAGAGTTTCATATTAGAGGCATGTAATTTCTAAATAGATTCAAACTAGGATATTTTATTAACAAATTAATTTCTTACATTGGACATAGTATTTATTAACTTCATAGAGAAAACCAAATTTAGTAAAACATTTGAGAACTTCAGCAGGATAAGTGCCTTACCATCAAGAAAATCAGCTTGATAAATAAGTAACTATGAATTCAAATAATAAATAAAATTCTTCGAAAAAGAGTAAGTTTTCCCAATAAAGATAGAATTCCCAAAAAAACTGCTTACTATGTAACTACACTCAAGAATTTTAAATGTGTCCAAGATGTAGAGATCAGATATTGTCAACTGTGTTAAATAAAATTAACACGCGTAAGTCAAACTTATCGAAACAGGAAAGAAAAAACTCCACATATCTAAGATAACACGATTAAAATGAGGCAAAGGGAATACAAAAATTACTTATAAGAATAAATTTTAAAACATGAAAATAGATGACGGGTCCAAAATAAGTAAATAAAAATGAATTTTAGGATGTCATAAATTATAAGCATTAATTAATATTACATTTTTTGAATTTAATTTCCTGTTTCAAACAATTAATGCACTCTGTTGCTATTAATAATGCAAAAAACTCAGATGAACTACTTACAGGAACTCGTATACGTCACATCAACTACTAACTGGACCAAGAGAGGACTGTTTGTTTAGAGGGTTGAGGTCAGCTTGTTTATCTCTTACAGTGTTTGAGAGAGACAGGATTGTGTGTTGGTTCTTGGCAAATGTTTAGTTTGAAAAACAGTGGAGTACACTATATCACAATTACGAACTAGACGAGGAGAGGACTGTTTTGTTTAGAGGGTTGAGGTCAGCTTGTTATCTCTTATAGTGTTTGTGAGAGACAGGATTGTGTGTTGGTTCTTGGCAAATGTTTAGTTTGAAAACAGTGGAGTACACTATATCACAATTACTAACTGGACCAGAAGAGGACTGTTCGTTTAGAGGGTTGAGGTCAGCTTGTTATCTCTCATAGTGTTTGAGAGAGACAGGATTGTGTGTTGGTTCTTGGCAAATGTTTAGTTTGAAAACAGTGGGAGTACACTATATCACATGTACTAAACTGGACGAGGAGAGGACTGTTTGTTTAGAGGGTTGAGGTCAGTTTGTTATCTCTTATAGTGTTTGAGAGGCAGGATTGTGTGTTTGTTCTTGGCAAATGTTTAGTTTGAAAACAGTGGAGTACACTATATCACAATTACTAACTGGACGAGGAGAGGACTGTTTTCTTTAGAGGGTTGAGGTCAGCTTGTTATCTCTTATAGTGTTTGAGAGAGACAGGATTGTGTGTTGGTTCTTGGCAAATGTTTAGTTTGAAAACAGTGGAGTACACTATATCACAATTACTAACTGGACGAGGAGAGGGACTGTTTGTTTAGAGGGTTGAGGTCAGCTTGTTATCTCTTTTAGTGTTTGAGAGAGGCATAATTGTGTGTTGGTTCTTGGCAAATGTTTAGTATGAAAACAGTGGAGTACACTATATCACAATTACTAACTGGACGAGGAGAGGACTGTTTGTTTAGAGGGTTGAAGTCAGCTTGTTATCTCTTATAGTGTTTTGAGAGAGGCAGGATTGTGTGTTGGTTCTTGGCAAATGTTTAGTTTGAAAACAGTGGAGTACACTATATCACAATTACTAACTGGACGAGGAGAGGAGGACTGTTTGTTTAGAGGGTTGAAGTCAGCTTGTTATCTCTTATAGTGTTTGAGAGAGGCAGGATTGTGTGTTGGTTCTTGGCAAATGTTTAGTTTGAAAACAGTGGAGTACACTATATCACAATTACTAACTGGACGAGGAGAGGACTGTTTGTTTAGAGGGTTGAGGTCAGCTTGTTATCTCTTTTAGTGTTTGAGAGAGGCATAATTGTGTGTTGGTTCTTGGCAAATGTTTAGTATGAAAACAGTGGAGTACACTATATAAGCTAATTCACTTCAAGATATAAAATTCATGTTTAATCATTGAAATAAATATACAAGAATCTAATAACAATTTATTTACGAAAGATATGTTTAAGTGTTTACAATATTTTATTAATAATCAGATAAATAAATAATATTAAAATAATTATTTATTAGTTGCCGGCTAAAACATTTGCTCATAAGACAAAAAAATTTAAAGAAAAATTAAAGAATTCATCATCCTACTAATGTTACATGTCTAAATGATTAGATGTATATTTTATGTCTATACATAACGAAATAAATATTGAATTTATCCTGTTGAAAATTGGATAGTTTTAATTTAGTTTAAACATTAAAAAACAGCGTACTTTTCGAGTTCGGTATTGGGAAGAACTTACTGCTATTTAAATGTTATATTTTAAATACATATAAACTTATTATACTCGGTAAAGAGTGAAACATTTATTTTTCTAACATTCTTGAAAGTAATAACACCTTAGTTGCTATTCAACTCATTCCCTTATCTTTGTGCTCAGTGTTCAGGTGAAACTATTACAGTTTTTCATTTATAATACTAATAATTAACTATTTTATAAATCGATAAGAGTAAAAGTCTTGATTAATATTTAAATAAGATGGTAACGTAACTTTTAATACATCTAGTATAGCACCAGTGATAAATTTAAACTAAAGTTTTTAAAAATTTTATTAATTAATGTAAGATTTTAATATTATTCAACAATGCCACAAACCCGTACTTAATAAAATCATTGTATAGGTGTACACGTAAGCTACTCTAAATTGGTGATGTTAGTCTCCCTCACCCTGGCATGTTTTTATGAAACTCCTGAGCCATTCTTTTTTCAATTATGAAGTATTAAGTGTTTCAACTGTGAAATTTGGCGTACTTTAAATTATTTTTATTCTTTTATGATTAAATACTCTGAGTAACTCTTTGTACTTGAATATTCTGTCGCATTGGTCTTTTAATTTAATTTGTTCAAAAGTGAATACGGAGACAGGAATAGCTTCTAATAACCATCAAACCTGTATTGGTATAATATTTTGTAAAGTTTGCCCCAATACTAACACAATATAGTAAATATTGCATAATGTTATGAATGTCTTGAGCTTATCGTGAGATCCTATTCATGTATTGCGTATAAAAACTGCTTCTCTTTTACCTTTTTTTATCAACATTTCATTTTATTTTGCTGAATAACTTATTGCTTGTATATTGATTTACTATATTTTTATGTATGTTAAGATTAAGAATAGTTTATAATTTTTTATATTTAATATTAGAAAAACATTTTTTTTGTTTTTTTATATTCTAAGGCTACACTATAAGTTGTTTTATAAGGATTATCTTAAAGGGGCAAAGTTACACATTTGAAGCTGGAAAGATTGCAAAAATGTTATGAATTTTGTAGCTTCTCATGTTGTTAGATAAAAGAATACACATTGTTACTTAAAAACATTATTTGAATAACTTATACAAATATTGTAATTATCAATAAACATATAAAAAAAATAAAACAATTAAGGATCTAAAAGAGTGTCCACCGCAGAGTTGCAAATGCTTCATCCCAGTAGAACACTTAGTGTGATATACGATAATTACAGTATCTCCGGGGACTAGCGAGTGTATACATATCCAACATACATACAAGTGTCGATTTCTTACGCTTCCGATCGTTGAGTGCCTAGGTCAACTATGTACTTGCCGAACCTAAGGAAAATACATTATATACAAAATGAACGATAATGAGTAACAATATAGTTAATGCGCTCAAGAGCTATTATGATAACAATCAGCTAATTAGATTTACAAAGTGCTTTTACAGAAGAAGTGTTTTAGCACAAACAACCTCTCGTTTCAGTATTTCTTCATGCATATTAAATGTGTTTATATTTCTGCAAAGAAGAGGTTATTCTTTAAATTACTGATAATTTAATAGATAACATGTTTTTCAAGTACAAAATTTACAAAAAACTGTTCAAGCCAGTTTAGAAAATGATCATATAATAAATAAAAATAGATATAGTTATTACGAGTGTGAAGATAAGTGCAATAAGTGAAGTTTACTGTAAGAATTTTTAATTAAATACGTTATTATTACGGGATAATAAATGTACTATCACTAATAAGTTTTACTCAAAAGGATTTTTATGGATACTTGCCTTCGTTCAGTGATAATAATTTTCCATAAAAGTAACACTACATTTCGACATCTGAGATCTGATTTCTTCCTCAGGTGAATGATTTACATAAGAGATAACTACAATCCATACTAATATAAAGAAATCATACGGTCACAATATGGTTTTAAACGAATTTCATCAAGATTGAAACAATAATACGAGGCCATAAAATCTCGTAAAAAGTTCCACTCCTATTTACTATTGGTCACTGGTCAGTTCTATGTGGTTTGTCGGTGAGTATAAACCTATTGTGACCTGACCTGTTTTATGTAGCATGGACTTGACACGCAACACCTTGTTCTGATTCCTGACGTCTTAAAACATTCGATTATCTTAACCCGTAGTTATGTGTTAAGTTACGTACTCCCCAGAGGAAGAGATCAGATTGCAGATCATGAAAAGTAGTTTTACTGATTTTTGTATCACTGATCGATTCCGAATTCCCTAAAACAGTCATGTTTCCCTTACAATCCTTTTATTTCAAAAATAAATTTTAAAACAAAGAATTATGAGATATGTGATAGCATACCTGCATTTGTATTGATTAAATTTCGTATAAAGATAAAAAAGAAAAATATAAATTTAGATGATTGGTGAGGTAAAACAAAATCAGCCATTCTCACAGTATTGTGACATGGCCCAGTACAAAAACGAAGAAATTTGAAACGTTTAATGCGTTAAATTTCCATCTTTCTTTTCAGTTAACAGGTGTCAGTTATGACTTGATTGGTGTTCGCAAGACCTTTTTGGTTTTCCAAAAATAGTACGTTTTCAATTCGCACTAAAAGATAGGCATGTTAAACTATACGGTTAATTACATACACTTTACTTTTAAAAAGTTTTAATATTATTTAAGTACAATTTTACTAATCCAAAGATGTTTATAAAATGATTTTATGGTTAGTTAAAAAATTTCACCAAACTGTGTTCGTGCTCATCACAATATGAATAACTCAGGATTATTTGCTGTGTTGAAGAGTTACTTGAGGAATTTCTGCTGCTTCACACCAAACAACAGAAAGATATATGTGAGGAATGCCGAGAATCTGCCAGGGACTCCCACATTGGAGAGCGGATGTCACACATACCATATCGAAACGATAAAAAAATTTTACCCTTAGCCGACCACGGTAAAATACAATAAATATTTTAGTAATTGATCAAATAACATAACTTAACTGAGTTATTTTGTTATATATTAGCTCGATACCTGTAATAAATATGTTAAACACGTACTTTAAGGGTACGTGATACTTGCTATAAATATCATTTAGTATTTCGCATCTTTTCCATTGTTTTATGATACTAAAATGGAACACTAAAATCCTAGTAACGATATCTAACCTGTTACTCAGGTGTCCAAACCCTAATACATACGGTTATTCTTACAAAAAAGGGTAATACTAAAAGTGTTAGCAACATACTAACATTATTTGGCAACAAAATATGTTGGAAATGTAGAACATTGTAGAGATAAATATTGTCTACAGTCTGCTTCTGCTGACAATATCTAACTTGTCAAAATAAAACATATAAGTTACTAGTTACTAGATATATCGTTGGTAGATTTTCAAATATTTCGACTATAATTTTTCACTTAAGACCGAAATATAACCGAAAATGCCATTAAACAGTTTAGTTATAGTTTTTATGAATCTTTAAATATTGTTTAAATGCAAATTCCATATATAAATGTCGTGAATTGGTTTGTTGTATACAAATAAGAATAAAAATGTCCTAAGGTTTAAATAGACTGAAATAAACTTGTGTTTTCTTAAAAGGTTAAGAATAAAAACAAATATCCATATGTAGAGGATTCTAAAAGTATTTTATATAAAATTCAATCTTGCAAAAATACTTCTATTAAATCAAAACCTATTACAGTATAAATGCATACCACTTCTGGTCTAACACTCCTTAGTTTAAATGTAACATCATCAAATATACTAATCTATATGGTACAGAAAAAAATATGAAGTATATTTGTATAGTTTTGCAAGTAAATAATTTAACAAAATTATTCGATGAACTCAAAAATCTGTCGAAATATATATCAAAACATACAATTATTTTGTAAGATAACTAAAGAGCAAGATATTGTGTACAGTCTGCTTCTGCTGAAAATTGTTAATTTTTGTGTGTATAGAGGGTTTAGTTACATATTTTAATCGTTTTTTTCAAGAACATATCACTTAAGGTTTCTGTTAAAATTTACATTTTTAAATTCAGGTATACGTTTACTTATTTTTAAACTAGGAGCAATACTTTTTCTGCTACACATAAGTATTGCGCACAGATTAAAAAAAAACAAATTTTCTACATAAATATAATATTTAGCCAAATTTATATTTTCCAGGAATCTTATTAAGTTATGTACTTAATTATTTTATTACTTAACTATGTATTTTTTAAACGTAATAGATTTAGAAATGCTACAAATTGATTAGGTACCTCAGAATTTTTTCTCACTGAAGAATTTTATACTTTTAGAGGTCTTATCGCACACTACTTGTTTACAGTACCATCATAAATTAGAATTGTACTACTTTTATTTTATGGAGGTTAAAAACTTTGTTTGTAGGTTATATAAACACATCACAATGAAATTGCAGAAAACAGATGATGGATAACAATAGAGAAAGCAAATTCCAAACAAGACAGTCAACATACAACTAAACCGTACCAGTGCCAGTGATATCATTCCATTTATACGATGCTCTTTTACATGCTACACAAGGTACTATCAAATTATTTTGTAACTTAACATAGCTTAGGTTTTATTTATACTCTTTTATATGATGAATTTGACATACTAATTTTAAGTTTGTAACATAATCACCACAGTTCATTAAGTTAGTTATTCTAAGATGATTAGTATGTCTGAATAATTAGTTAGTTACAATTAAACTAACTGTAAACAAAAGAAGCCGAAACCACTGAAGTCAAGTTGGAACATAATCCGGGAAAATAAGGTGCAACACTTACAAATTATAAAGTAAAGTTTATATTAAAATTCAAATCATGTTTCTTTAGAAATCTTTATCCAAGGCAAACAGTTAGTTCTGGCTGCCTGAGAGTGAACGTTTGTAACATTTGTATTTCAACAAACGTTAATATCGAGCTAAATATATTGACGTCAGGGATACAATTTGTATAGCGACAGGTTTAAAATGTATAAGCAATATTTGTTTGATTGAATACAATTTGAATAAAGCATGATGAAATCAATCGTCGTTAATCTAGTTAAAATATACATGTACGCAGTTAAGATTTAAAACAATTTACAAAATATCTTCGGACAGAAATAAATCTATAACTGATAAACCCCAAATAATTGACCCCTTTAAAAATTAGCTCAAAATTATAAGCTGACACATGAGAGTTCACTAGAATAAAATTGTATTCAATTAAGTCTCAAGAATTTTTATAGTGTTAGCAACGACAATTCTACTCCCGATAAATTTAAATTGATTAATTTGAATAAAAAAACTCTAATATTTAAGATAATGTATATATTCAAGAAATAAAATGAAATAAATACAAAATAATAATTAAAAAGTGTTATGTAAGACATTCCTCATCAAGATAAATTGATGTATTCTCTTACACATTACAAGTTCATTTAGAAAATATACTGATTTAAAATTATGTTATTAGTTTAGTTTAATAGGTCTTTAGTTTCATCTGATATTTTCGTTGAAAGAAAGTGCTAGCCTTTGCAGTACGTATATAAAATGCTCAAAAAACTATTCACGTATTAAAACATTTAATAAATTTGCATCAGTTGTTGATACTTTAATCATTTTTAGAATAAAATTGCTATAGACATGTGTATGTTTTATACAGCAAACAGTACAATTTAAATACAAATATCATTATATGTTATTAAGTCATTGCTCGTAACATACGTAATATAGCAATACCTTCACACAGTAGTAAATAACCATATATATACCAAATAGAAAGAAAAATATACTGCATCAGGCTTAATAAATTCTCAAGAGTAATAAAGAGACAGGTATCGAAACATATGTGCTAAAATAACAGTAAAGAGGGACATAACGTCTCCTCCCATGAGTATTACGAGAGACAGGTAGAGGTACAAGTGTCCTATAGATAATTTACAGCAAATTTTCACTGCCTTGACCTAAGAACCATTGTCAGAGATAGATTTACTTATCAGACTTGCTATATTTCAGTCATCTACGATTCATATGTGGTAATGGTGAGAAAAACGAATTGTACCCTAAACTAATAAAAGTTTAACAACTAGGTGACTAAATTATAAAATACAAATTTTTCCCAGAAGTTTTTTTGTGGAGAGTTTTATTGTGGTTTTTAGAAAAACCTTAGATTAAATAAGATATTGAACGAGTGAGGTGCAAATCACAGGTTTATATACTAAGGCACGAAAAGATAAACAATCAGCTGATGGCGTGTGGTTGATCGTTACCGATGCAACTGTTGCAACTGTTGATTAGTGAGATAGGATCGGTTTCTGCTAAGCGTAAGTTAGGTAATTAAAGTGAAACCAATAACAGTTACTGTATCTGATGGCGTGTGGACCGGTTTATTATCTTCCTCAGTGGCAACTGCTGATTTATAGGGAAACATACTGCTATAAATAAATAACCTTTACAATAATGTTATATTTAATTTAATTTTCTAATCAATTGTAAAAATTAGAGAACATCTTCTGTTAAAAGGAATGTTTGATGACACCATTCCATTTCATCAACACGTTCTAAGATTTTGGCGGCCATAATTAAGTATTACATTCCAATTAATTCTCAGACTGTAAAACCTTATCATAGAGCAAAAATGCTTAAAATCCTGCAAATTTATGTTGACTTACCTAATTATGAAATTGTTTCTTAGTTTATCAATATTGAGTTTAATTCAAGGAAGTGACGTCCTATGAAAGGTGAGGTTACAAAAACGCTGGACTGTAATATGGAGAGTATTACCTCAGACGTACACGAATCGTTTGTACGTTAAATATCTCACTTAGACATCATATGTCAACGTAATTATTGAGGCAATAAATCCGATAAGTTAAAATTGTTTAATCGGTTTTAGGTTCTAATTATATATTTGTTATCAAATTCACACATCTTTTAAAGCAAATTTCTTAATATAAAAAGAAGAAGAACATTTTTTTAAATAACAGTTCTTGAACTAAATTAACTTAAAGCATTGGAATCGGTTCTAAAAAAAATTGCTGAATATGAAAATGTAACATTTCTATACATATTAATGCATTATATATTCAGAGGGTAACTTGTTTTTCATTCGTAAATATTTTTATTATATTAAGACTGAAACAGAATGTATTTCATTGATAATTGTGTAATTCCCTAAGCCATGAATTAATACAATTTATGCCTCTCCCTGACATTTAAATTTTCTAGAGTTGTGCACAACCCAGTAAATACAGTTCGTACTTACTCCAGTAAAATATACAGTTTCTATTGAAGTTATTAATCATAATGAATATACAATGATTTTTCACATTGATTGGAATCAATTATTACTCCCTTGTAATAGGAATAGTGCTGTATCGGGCAAGAAGGTAGAAGCTTTGTTCGGCTCCATTCAAATGCCAAGAGACTAAACAACCTCAGATTATTAAGGCTGAGATCCTCGTAATTTCAAGTTCAGATCAATACTTTAGAATACAATGGCTCTGTGTCTATACAATGACTGAAGAGCTTCAGGCCGGCCTCTATTACTGGTACTTTAGTATAATAAGCACATTTAATTATTTATTAAATGCGAAACGCCACTATTATGCGTCTAGAAGATGTCTAAACACGATTCTCTAACCTTTTTTTATAATGCTCTAATAGGATTCAACTGAACTTCAATCTTAAATTTAACTCAAAGTAATTCTGTCTGTATTTCACATTAATATCTGTCCGTATAATGTTTCTAACACGAACTGATTTATAGATTTGATCTTCAACATGAAACTTTGTTTCTACACTTAGGTCCATGATGTTGCATGTCCAATCATGGAAAGATTTTCTAACCGTCGTTGCTGTGTAGCACTCAGCAGCATGACACAGTTTTCTTTTCCGAACTCCAAGGAATGAAAAATTTCATTTTGTGTAAGTTTATCTGTCTTCAGAGTTTAAATGTTGTATATTACCTCAGCGAAATTTGTTACACGACACTTTGAGTGACGTAGGTTACTTCTACCTTTTATGATACAAAATGTAGGTACCTACCGTGCTAGACTGCGTACTAGTTGGATAGCTCAAACATGTTTTTAAGGCACTTCACCCAGTCAGCGAATTCTGTTCATAGAAACTAAGCTTTGGCCATATCTTAGTCTAATACAAACTCCAATAGACGACAGTACCAAAGTGGATGTTGTGGCACAGGCCTGGTGAACACGATCAACCAAAGCTTTGTCGAATTTAGTTTCGGCCATGATGGAAAGACTATACGAAAAAACAACAAGGAAAAAGAGGTTGCATTGGTTTTGAAAATACTTTTAAAACTATTAATAAGGACGGACAGCACTTTGCTCTTATACCCAAAAATTAAATGAGTTCTGCCAATGTTCAAGTGGAACCCACGCCCCTATTTCAAGTCTCTACGACCTTACTATCAGGTTTTATTACCCAGACAGACGGAGAGATCAACAGTTCTTAGACCTCTGGTCCTAAATACCAATAAGGTTCTTCCTTAAGCTACGAGGAACCTACAGGCAGACGGGTGACCTTTAAAGTATGATCTCAAAGTGGATGTACGCTTGGATAAAAGATGAACATATGTACCAAGTTTCAAGTCACTAGAACCTTCTTACTATCTATAGTTACCGGATAGACAGCCGGACACGTGGACAGACGTACTGACGGTCGTACAACAATATGATTGTAGTAAGGCCCTGTTGGAATTATAATAATGTATATTGGTTTGAAGTAAAACTATTCCTTGTTTAAATATCTATGCAATTATAATCAAGAATATATTGGAACAAAAATTTAACATCCAAGTATATGCTTAAAAGTTACAAAAACAAAATAAAATTGTTATCTGAGCATTTTAATTTGTGCTGTAGAACCCATAATTAGATAGGGAAAAGAAACACGTTTTGAGCATTCTAATGTAATAAAACTCTTTGTTAAAAAGTAATGTGCCAAATTAGAGCCAGTGTTGTATGTTGCCAGAACCGGATCCAGACTATTCCAGGTGCGACCAGTTACATTCATAACTACTTCTATACATTCTAACTGCTGTTACGTGATGTAAGTTTCTATGTTTCCATTTAGTAAGATTATGTATGAGAAATTATAGTTTACATTTAGGTGCAATTAAAATATTTTTCGTTTATACTCTTTTGAAATATTCAGCTAGAGGTATCATTACCATTCTCTAATTATTCAATTAACAATATTTAGAATAAATCGGACTGTCCAATAGACCAATTAACAGTGTTTTAAGTAATATAAGATACAACTACCAGTATAATTATCAAAGGCTAATCCGTATGTTACCTAACAATACATGTCGTCGTCTCCATGAAAACAGATTTTAGGGTTTCAAAATGTTTAATATTTAGTTGTAGAAGCTTCATGTAACATTTTTTTTATATTCTATTCTTATTAAAGAGAGGTTATAGCTAGTGCTCGTTAAATCAGATTTCGACTACAATCTGAATTCTCAAGGGACTACAGGTTCAGCCGAAACTCTTGAAACTGGTAAAGCAAAATATTATATTTGTTTCCTCGCTCTTGGATTTAGTTATGTACAGTATAAATTATGTTTTATATAAGGCTGTGAAGCTTTTAAATGTATTTCTCTGTGTATTTCAAATGACTTTGTCCATCAGTACAAAACAATCACGATATTATCAACGCGAGATCGGAACACAATCAGTTCACGCGGGAAGCACGAGTTACAGTGAACGTGATCACTTGTACGTAAACAAACTACGTTGTGCAATACTCAGATCGAACTTACGCATAAACAATTTAGTTAAATTTACAGAAAATAATGGAGAATTCGTACATTTTAATGATTATACACTGCAGGCATCATGTTTAGTAATATTGCTAAATTAAAATCTAGCATTGTAGCATTACTTGTTATTATTTATCACATCGCTTCTACATAGAGTGCATATTTAGTATAAACATACATCATTATGTATATAAAATTGTACGAAATAGAGTTAATTTCATTGTGCTCAGTTAATTAAATAATGATGTGCATCATAGAAAATATATTTCCAAGCTTTAAGAATATGTATTTTGTGACAGGTGCAGTATTACGCAAAATTCTCAGTGCTCCTAGTGACTAATACACGATATGATATATATTCTAAGAAGTGAAGATCTCTCACGAGCATTGTAAACCGTGATAGTGTTTGAGCCATCCATCCATATTTAGGTATTATGAATGATCAATAAATCTCATAACCACGTGAGGAGAATGTGTTTGCCTTCTTGTCGCTTTTCTGCAGCGTGAAATTTTGTTCCTTCCAAGTTTGTTTTCACGAGCCTTTATTTTGTTATGGAGGTCAGGTATGTTTATGGAGATCCCTACTAAACGTCTGACCGAATATATGTAGTATTTTAGTCAGTTGAAATATTTAATTAAATATAAATTTCCCTTAAATATACATCGATCCTCTTCCTATAATCTAACCACAGATAGACTTTGCAAACTGTCAGCTAACTACTATTAAAATACTAAAATGTGGTGATATATAGGAATACAACGTTTAATAGATATTTCGGTGTTTATCTAGGGTTCAGTAATGTATACGGAGATATTTACCCAAGCTCTGGTCAAATATTTAGTGTAGATTAGTTTACTATTTTCATATTTTTAATCCACGGTACTGATGGAAACGTTTACTTGTTATATATAAAATAGATTCATTTAAAATTATGGTTCATGTCAATGTATGGACCTCGGCTCAGAGCTATTGAAACTTTACAAATTCTTCTTAGGGGTAACTTGAAGCGTATTCTAATGGCGACGATAAAATGAAATAAGAAATAAATTAATAAATATGTATGGGTCAACTAATTAAAATGGTTATACACGCATCGTCAGACACACCTGACATAAATGACATAAAACAGCTATAAAGTGATTGTTTTAAATTGTAACTAATTGTTACATCTTACCGTAGTTTTTTCCACATTGGGGTATCGTGAATGTCTGAATGTTTTTGAATATATATTATCACTAAATCATAAATTCACAAAGATTTTTATTTGGATAGGTTTTTGCACCATAAATTAGATAAACACGCCTACAATCTATACGATTTACTAAAAGTATAATTTGTTATAAAATCCCAACAAAAAAAACAGAGTAAGCACATTGCTTGGATTGACCCATTACACGATTGTTTATTATAGTTCACAATTTATTCCCGAAAGTAGCACAGTTTTTGTAAATAATCCGAACAGGGGCGGATTAGCATGTCGATTGGCTTAGTCAATACTTTTCTTATTAATTATTTACTGTGTACTGTGATGAATTTAAATTACAACTCTACATCAAAGAAAATCAAATAAAGTCCTATTTAATTTTACTACTTATTTCATGAAATTTAGGTATGTCGAGCTGTGTTTCAATAGCCCAGGAATATTTGTTTGTTAAATGCACCCATCCCGTACTAGCGTGCCTTAGTAGAATTATCTTTGTATATTTTATATATGCTAAAAGCATTTTTGGCTATTTGAACACCATTATGGTTTAAGTTATAGCCTACTTAAGAAAATAAACAAATACAGCACAAATTATTACTATTTATAAACAATATTTTACGATTATTTACAATCCAAGCCCTTCGATTCTTTAACGAAAATATAGAACATCGATATAAGAATCAAAATAAGATTATTGCAAAATGTTATAGATTTTTTGTATTTTGTATTGATGATGGGTCCTTTCTGTTGTTAAAATAAATTAGACTTATAGCCTGTTCTTTCTGAAATAACCTCTATATAATTTTCAACACAACTACACGCAAATTAACCCAAAAGGATCTACAATAATAAAATCATTCCCGATTCTAACGTGAAAACCTTGCCTCGCCCTAACTTAATAGGTACATGAATACCATATTTCCAAGTCTATACACACATGTTTGACAGTGTAGATAAAACACCAAATATTTGCCATTTATGATCGCCTTTTATCAGTTTGCTAATGAATCTACGTTGAAAATTTGTGAAATTTTAATTATTATTACTTTCGTTCTAATTTGTGTCCAATTTTAATTTTTTTGTCAAAACCAATAGTTATGCTGTTTTATTATTTAGTAGACTAAAGACAGGTTTTGTAACTCATGATAATTTAATTCCAATAAACGTAAAATTAAACATGGATAACAAGTGGTACGATTGAGCGATTGAGGAAACAAATAATATATTTTTTTTACCATTCGGAGACGTACCAGGCCAAACTTTAAGTTCATTTCTCGGACACACAGATTTAAAGATTTAGTGAGAATTCTAGATTGCAGTTGACGATGGGTTAACTAGCACTAACTGTTGCAACCTCTCACTGAGTTAGATACCCATGCACACATAATTCCACGTTATATCAAGCCACTGCGACAATGTTACAAAATTGAAATATTTCAAAGTTGGTTTTCATCACTATATTGTGCTTTGTCAAATGAAACAGTGTTCCACAGAGATTAATTTATATCTCTATAGTTATATAACTTCAACGTGTATACACTGTTACTTGGTTTGCTAAAAATAACAAATTAATAGGTTAGGAAACCATTAATAATTAGAAAATGGTATATATAAACACAAGCACAGCACATAGTAAACAAAGCCAGCTGGTTTAAAATTTTACAAGTAATTCTCTATGGAATAGTTGGCTTGGATATATAAATTATACTGATGAACAATTGTATATTCAGGAACGCTTAAAAATAAGTGGGATAACTATTCTAAACACACTATTAGAATCCAAAAGGGTATTTGTCTTCAACATAATGTTATGAGCTCGATTCTTGTAATATTACAATTACGAGTAAATTCTACTGCAGTTTTCAACTGGGCAAGCCATCCTGGAATTTTTGGATATATTTTAACGAAAAACACTGTTAAATTTTTTCTTCGTGAATTTTAGAATACCTTGCCAATGTTATCAATTTGCGTTGTATAATAGCAGAAGCAGGTAGATTTATCTACGTAAAACCGACCACCAAACAATTATATAATGATTAAATCGCTTTAAGAAAAATAGGTACACACCACTCACCTTCACCACTTTAAGAGCCGATATTTGGATAGCTCATGGTATTTTTTAATTCTAGGTGTCTAACCTCGCTTCTGGATGGTTCTGTTCCTTCTACCTGCTATTAGTTGTTCCGGTGATAAGGAACTTCCGTAAGGTAGTTTCTACAGGATGGAACAGTGAACGTTTTACATCATAGTACATTCGAGTGAAAATTATTTTGATTGTTTATAAACTTCCTGAGTTTAACGTACAAACAAATATTTTTAAGACATTTGCTTCCGTCTTTATATAAATTAGGCAAAAGTTAAATAATTGTATCTAAAACAACTAATAAAATTGTATTTGTCATAATTTGAAGTTCATAATAGAATTGTTTGAATTCCCTGCTTTACTCATGGAAAGTAATTTGGGTTCAACTCTAAGCGTTACAATGTTAAATAACCCACAATAGCAGGCCTATCACTGCTTCTCTCTAAGCTTAGTAATATGATTATACTTAATATAAATAAAATCTTTCATAGTTATCTATCATATTGCATAATACGTTTAATATAAAAAGCGAAGTAACAGCCTTAGGGGCTTAGGAAAACAGTTCTTGTTGAAGTTTTTTTTCAATTACGTTTCTTGCTTCAGGGTGGGGATAGATGTCCAACATGTTCCATTCACCAAAAAGTTGTTCGTATCATCAGAGAAGATTAACACAAATTTAATACATATTTCAAACAACGTCACTACATGTATACATCAATTAAATTATTTTTACTTAATTTGTATGATTGCGATTACAAATATTTTACACTAAAAATAAACACTTTTAACTCAATTTAAAAAGATAAAGAAGACGTAATAATGAAACATAACATTCGAAATACGGAACACCAAATTCAATAGAAGAGTAGATTGTTGGATTACATTTAAAACACATAACAAAATTGCAATCGTATAATGTTACAGTTTACAAAAAACTTACAGACTAGTTTTAAATCTATTTTAGTTGTCAAAGTGTATAAAAACACAGTATAGATAAAGAAATCTCAGATTGCGGTGTTACGTATAGTTCATATAGGCTACACTTGAATTCTAATAGTAAGTAAGAAAAACCTTGAACAACAAAAATAAAAAATATATTATTCCAGGATCCAGGAGCCAATTTATTTAGTATAACTATGAAATGGAAGGATACAAATAGTAAAGGAATAAACTTTTCCTCAGGTCAAATAAAACTCTATTTTTATATTTTGTTATTGACCCTGCGTAAAAAATTCTTTTCAAATATTGTTGAAGTTTGCCTTTTAATAAAGTACGTTATTTCTTCTAACATACATTCAGAATGTTTTTTTAATATAAAAACCTGATTATTCTCCTAAAATATTCATAAGGAACACAGTTTATGTCCATTTTGATTGGCTAAACGTGGGTAACTCATATTTTTATATTTACACTCCGTAGCATCATTTAAATACGCCTTGAATATTTAACATCCAAGTGCAAAGATCTAAATTATGTTCCTGAGAATTTAAACAACTGTAACTTAAGCTGTAATTAGTATATGTCTTAACTCACAATAATTATTCCTTGTTACCATGAAAACAAAATGTTAAAACTAATACTTTTGAAACATTTCTCAGTACAGCGGAATCCTGATTATTTTTATTTTAAGTTAACACGGACAAAGTTAGCAGCGTTCATGGTCAGTCTTCTTCCGATGTGTGACTCTGACACCACGGCTAAGCCTCTGTAGTTAGGACTGGAATATTTTGGAAATGGATAAGTCAAAATATCATATTTTTCATTGCATATAGCTTAGTAGTTTTTTATGTATGGCTTTTGATGCTGACTGAATATTGATGTTAAACAATTAGATCCTGAGTTTAGATTGTAGCAACTCAAGAATTTAACTTATTACCTGTAGGACAGCAGAAGTACAATAACTTACTTATTTTACTATATATTTAGCTCTATGTAATTACTGTAGAGGCTCCATCGTCTACACCACATACCTTTCAGTTTTTATCAAAACTTTTGAAACAGTACAGTTTATTAAATAGATTTATAAATTGAAAATATAACTACTCGCTCTTTACACTGGTCAATGAAGTTATACACACTATTTCTGTGCATTGTTAACAATTCAAAATTTATATGTATTTCCTCAGAAGTAATTAATCTTGGTTTTTTCACAGAACCATAGTGTTTGAAGTAACGTAAACACACATAAAGGAAAAGAAAAAGATGTGAGTATAAAAATCTAAGGACACGCGTATTTAAGAGGCAAATTAGCAAAAGGTTTATATCTTTATTTACTAAATTTACTTTTATATCAACCGCGATGTAAAATATCCTTTTCTTGTTTAAATCTACTAAGACTTCAGGAATAATCTTAAAAAAAATATATATTCTGAAACACTTAGCCGCCGTTATCAAGTATTTATACTTTAAAATTCAAAACATCTGAGTGGGAATTTACGGATGTACATTATTTCTTGTAGCGTACATGCTTATTGTCTGCGGTAGATAGCAGCAAACATGACGTAACCTACATATCTCAATTAACTAACCTAATAAGGAAAGGGAGTATTACATGGTAGAAGGGCCCTAGTACCATGGAATGCTCTAACCTCGGTGCGCATAACAGTGTCACTGCACCATTGCTGTTGGTTCTAGTAACAGTGGTGGACGCACGGCAACAGTTTTAAGCACAGGCAGTCCCAATCCCTGCCAAGGTTGGCTATTAGAAGTTTTTAAAGTAACATTTTAATATATCTAATAATAGTGATATAAACTAAATTATAAGGGTTTCAATATTTAGTAATTTTTAACAGTTGTGAACTTAATTTTTATGAAAAGGTAAATCCAATGTTTAGCATTGGTCTTAAAGTTGTATATGTGGTGAACGTAGAAGTCTTATCCTAATAATATTAAATCAAACTTATCTTTAATAACCTCAGCACATTGTGCACTTGAAAGATTGGGTGCAATTAGGAGTGTAATTCAAGATCAAATTGAACAAAATAGGAAGTAACCTCTATATTTACGAGTATATTACTTACATTCCAACCGAGAATAGAATATATTTTCCTTTTAATATCAACCGTTGTGAAAAATAAAAATATTTTTTTCTTGTCATAATCTACTTCCATTACAATTATAATTAAACAATAATGTAATCTCAATACATTAAACGCATTTATCATGAATTAATACGGTAAAGTTCAATACGTCTATTGAGAATTTACGGATCTAAATTATTCTCTTGTCGAGTAAGTGCATATTGTCTGTGGTAGATACAGCACGGCAGCACACGTGACGTAAGCTAAATATCTCAAATAATCAATCTAATAAGGGAGGGAAGTATTACATGGTGGAAGGGCTACAACCTGCCCAAGGACTGGCCCTAGTACCATGGAATGCTCTAACCTGGGTGCGCATAGCAGTGTCACTGCAGCCATTGCTGTTGGTTCTAGTAACAGTGATGAATTCAGGGCAACAGTTTTAAGCACAGGCAGTCCCAATCCCTGCCAAGGTTGGTCATTAGAAGTTTTTAAAGTTACTATTTAATATATCTAATAATAGGTATAAACTAAATTATAAGGGTTTCAATATTTAGTAATTTTTAACCGTTGTGAACTTAATCTTTATGAAAATGTAAGTCCAATGCTTATCATTGTTCTTGAAGGTTTATATATTGTAAACGTAGAAGTCTTATCCTATCAAATCCTAATATTAAATCAAACTTATCTTTAATAATATTGACACATCTTTCAAGTCGGCACATTGTGCACTTAAAAGATTGGGTGCAATTAGGAGTGTAATTCAAGGTCATATTGATCAAAATATGGAGTAACCTCTTTATGTATATTACTTAAATTGCAAATAGAATATCTTAAATCATGTAATATCTGTAATCTGAAAACATTAAACGCTTTTATCAAGTATTAATACGGTAAAGTTAAATACGTCTAGTGAGAATTTACGGATCTAAATTATTCTCTTGTCGAGTACGTAAGTGTATATTGTCTGTGGTAGATTGCAGCACAAGTGACGTAAGCTAAATATCTCAAATGATCGACATAATAAGGGAGGGGAGTATTACATGGTGGAAGGGCTACGACATGCCCAAGGACTAGTACCATGTAATGCTCTAACCTGGGTGCGCATAAACCATTGCTGTTGGTTCTAGTAACAGTGGTAAATGCACGGCAACTGTTTTAAGCACAAGCAGTCGCAAACCCCGCTAAGATTGCTCATTAAATATTTTGAAAGTTAAATTTTATTATATCTCATATACATTTCCTTCGTGATTCTAATATTTTTCGTATATATTATTACCTGATGTGATATATTATTACCTGAAGTGATGTGCAGAAGCAATGTCAATTTACAACAAATTAAGGATGCTACCGACTAAAACAAAATCGAAACCAAACCGCAGATGTTGCACAAATAAGTTATTTACCTACCAAAGTAACAGCTTAATATCCTAAGCGAATAATGTTTCCTTAAGTGACCGGACTTTAAATAAAATTAACGTATAAGGAATTATGTGTTTCAGTTTTTATTTTAAATATAACAGAGGATTTCACTGTTTTTGAACTTGCCGAATTGATTGTTCATTTTAATTTAGTTAATATGTTTTGAGGTAATGACATAGTTCTAATATAAATTACATGTTTAATTTTTTTTATAAATATTTGTAAGGAGAAGATCCAGTTGATTCTAGACACAACGCATTAGACGCATTACTTCAGCGGCGATGAAAATCAATTCATCTTTTGAAACGGAATAACATTATAAATGGAAACGTTTGTTGATTAGAGGAACTTTTGTGAGGCTGTATTAAAATCAGTGGTAATTATAAATTATTTAATATTTTGAATTTAATTTATTCCAAACGTACGGGGTCATCTAACCATAATCTCACTTATTAACTCGTTTGGAAAACAGGCATTTTACTCAGTTAAAATTATAGAACAAATCACAAAGTTATTTTGTATAATCTTAGAGAAGATTTTATATGGTTGGATCGAATAATTTCTGTACTTGAACGTGAACACTATATAAACAATTGATAACTTGATGATAATCTCTGGCTACTGTGACCGATGTAGAGACATATGATATATTAAGCCTAGCTAAAATGTCACCAACAGTTAGTTTGCAGGGAGAAATCAACTGATTCTCTGTCACTTATCAATTAATTATAAATTCCTAACGGTATTACTATGAATGCAATAGTTAACAGTACATCCAACAACTCTGCAAACCACAATTCTTTCAATTAGTTGTTATTTCCTATAGTAAACTGTGATTATAGAGTTGGGTTGTCTCTTAACATTACTTCCTTGTAGTGCGCTTTTTCATTTCTTTTTATACATATTCTATTACGTGTTCTAAACAACAAGGTTGATGATTGTCTGACTTGAATACAATAACATTAAAAATATCTTTGTTTAATTTTGCTAAAGAATGAAACAAGTTTTTATACATCACTTATATTAGCCGTGCATGGAGTTTATGAATCAGACTTTCCAACTTTAAGGTAATTTATTATATTTTTATGTTGAGTCCTTACTCTTGTTAAAGTAAATTACACATATACCCTTTTCTCACGCAGAAAAGATTTAATTTTCACACAACTAAAAGTAAATTATTCTGAAAAGATCTAAAAAATAAAAGCAAACCTGAAACCTTGCCTCGCCCTAACTTAAAAGGTAAATTAATACCCTCATAACAAGTCTACATACATGATGATCACTATAGATGAAACACTAAAGTTTTAAAAATTTATGATCGCATGTTATCAGTTTGGTAATAAAACCACTTTGGAAACTTCTGCAATTATAAATGTTATAAGTGTCAGTGTACATTTTATCTGATACAAATATCGAATTTATAAATATTTTATAAAAACCAACAGTTGACGTGTTTTATTATTATGTAGACTAATGATAGTTTCTGTAAATCATGCTAATTTAATTATAATAGACATAAAATTATACATTCACAAACAAGCTACAATCGAGGAAACAAATAAAATAGTTTGATTTACCATTTGGAGAGGTACCAAGCGGACCTACAGGTCCTTCTTGCGGACACTCGGATTTGACGATTTAGTGAGAATTCCAGATTTCAGTTGACGAGTGGGTTAACTTTCACTAACTGTTGTAACCTCTCACAGGGAGACAGCAATGCACATATAAGTCCATGTTATATCAAACCACTACGACAACGTGTTAAAAATGTAAAAATTTGTTTTAATACAGAAGACGCCTGTATGCTTTGTTAAATAAAAACTATGTTTCACCCTAGAGCAATCTGACTAATTTACGTCTCCAAAATAGGTTACTGCCACATTTGTTTATACTGTTTATTGATTTGCTAGAGAAACGACAAATTAATATGTTAGAAACACGTTATTATTAAGAAAAACTGAATGTAAACATATCACATAACATTTAATAAAGCCAGCTGGTTTAAAACATTTTCAATTAAATCTCTGAGGCACAGCTGACATAAAATATGTAAATAGTATTGACGAAAGTTTTATATTTAGCAACGATTGGAAATTATTAAGAAAATTTTCTCAAGTACTCTAAAATCCAAAGGGATATTTGTCTTCATCGTAGACATTAATGAGCTTGCTCCTTGTTTTCTTAAAATTATAATCTACTGCAGTTTTCATTAGTTCACGATAATGTTGGTATTTTATCGATCCATGTTAACGTCAAACTCTGTTCAATTTTTATAATTTTTCAGAATACCTTGCCGATGGTGTGTATTTATATTGGTGGAAATTGACAAAAACTTGCCCTGTCCTTTCAATTCTAAAAGTATTAAACATTTAGCACATAAATCAAATGAAACATAATTTACTTAATTTGTATATATTACATCAGTAGAAGTAGAATCTATGTAGACAAGTACGAGATAAGTTAGTGCAGCATGGTTGATTGTGAGTTCTCCTGAAAAATGCCAAACTTTACTGGTTCCACTATCGTGTTTTTACATGGACCACATCTATTTCTTTTATTGTTTGTTTATACATACAAGGTAAGACTAAGCTACTCCACGTGTTGTTGTAATAGGCTTTGCTAAGTTTTAATCATATAACTCATTTTACTACCGTCATGCGGTCATATAGACAGATCATGCAGAAAAGTAAACTTAACATCCTCTCAGTAGACATAAACGAAATGTTTCAGGCTACTAAGTGTTTTAATGGCGCTCAACTAAATTCCACGTTTGAATATGCACAATCATATAACTTAATGTTGTTTATGTCGAAAGGAATTACATGCAAATATTAAAGATCATGTGTGATAACGATAATTAAAAAAATATAATCTGAAAACTAAAATTGAAGTATTTATACTTCCAAGTTCAGTACGTCTCAATGAGAATTCACAAATTTACGTTATTCTCTTGTTGTGTAGATATTGTCTGCGATAGATAGTGACACGTGACGTAAACTGAGATATCATTCTCCAACCTTATAAGGGCCAGACGACCTGAAAATACTGGCCAGAGCACCATATAATGCCCTAACCTGAGTGCGCATAACACTGCGCATAACATTGCAGCTATTGCTGTTGGTTCTAGTAACAGTGGTGATGCACGGCAACTATTTTAACCACAGGCAGTCCCAATTCCTGTTTAAATTGGTTATTTAATATGTAACATAATAATAGATCCAATTGAAATTTACTTCAAGACATATTTTCCGGGAGATTGTTTGAATAACCAACAACAAACTAGAGTTACATGCAACCAGTAAAAAAGAAAGTTTTTTATATCAAAATCAATCTTTTCGAGCAAGGATGTTTGCTTAGCTTAACCGATTACACATTTGTTAGTTGTGTTTTACTGTTTTAGGAACATATTATTTTACTACATACAAATTATCTTAGAAATTAGAGCCAAAGAGGGTGAATTTTGTCAATAATCCCAGCTTGGTATATCGCTTAGCTTGGCCACACTACTATTTTGCAAATAACTATTTTCTGAGCTAGGTCAATATAGTTCTTCTGCAAAAGCTAAAACAAACCTTAATGAAACTAATTATTTCATAATACTCCAGCATCGACTGGCACTACATATTTGTTTAATACAACTTTCTGTAATGGGTTTATATACTTATTCTGCTGTAAGAATACATACAAAGTTAGAGAAATAAGTTTTTCTGGTGTAAAATTCTTTGTTGTTGTTCTTCCTGATAATTTATATAAATATCTTACGCCATACGAATAGCATATTTCTTAACAAACAATAATTATTCCTCGTTACCATGAAAACACAATTTAAACCAATTTAAAAACCTTTGAAAAATGTTTTAGTACAGAGGCATTCAACTAATTTTCCTTCAAGTTGATACGGACAAAGTTAGCAGAGTTCATATTCAGTCTTCTTCCGACCTATGACCAAAACATCACGGCTGAACCTCTGTCGCTTTGACCGGAATATTCTGCAAATAGATAAGTCAAAACAAAACAAATTTTATAGAATACAATACACGTAGATGTTGTCTTGTATGTATGGCTGTATATGTAGTTTGAATATTGGTGTTTAAACAATTAAGCCTTGAGTTTAGATTGTAGCAACTCATGACTTTGACTTATTTACCTGTAGAACAGCAGAAGTACTCTTGCCTACTAATTTTACTGTATATTTAGCTGTACATAATTACTGTATGGACTCCAGCCACTACTCCACATACATGTCCATTATTATCACTACCGCTGACGCAGTACATTTGATTAAATATTTGCATAAAATAAAAACACAACTCATCACGTAGAGATTTTTTTTGCATTGTGCATAATCAGCATTTAAAGTGTATTTCTTCAGACGTACTCAATTTTGGCATTTTTTAGACTGAACGTAAGTGGGTATAGTATAGTAGACACAAAAAAGGAAAAGAAAAACTTTACAAGTGTAATAATAAACCCATTTTAACCGTTAAATTGGCGCCACCATTTTGTTTGTTGCCAGAACCTGTCCTAAAATTTCTTCCTTATGATATTTACTTTGTAAGTATTTATTCACTTGTTTAGTGTTTTAAAGGGTATGCCAGAGCCAATTGTTAGAGTTGAAATTGTTTGAAAATTTGAAGTTTATCTTAGGAAAAAAAAATAGTATTAGGAGTTGTTGGGATGGTCGACATAGGAAAGTATCAATTGGGTTAAAAATATTAAATAAATTATTGTTTTACTAAAATTATTTTTCTTAAACTTTAACACACTAAAACTGACCCCCAGTCAAGTAAATAAATGATTTATCATATTTTGGAACATTTTTATTATTTTATGCTCCTTTTAATTGCCTGACAGTGATTAAAAAAATATTACCTAAATGAAAGTATTAAGTATAAAGAGCCCGGAAAAAGTTTTAGGAAATATTATAGTTTAATATTTTGTATCCCGCTTGATGCTATTATTTTAATTCCTCTAAAATTAGGTTGGTTGGCAAACAATTTCTTCCAGGTTATCCAGTAAACTCAGATTGATTGTGTCATTTATAAGCTTTATCTGAACATGCGTAGGTCACTTTGCGTTGTAACTGAATTATCTGAATCAACTAGAGAATGTTGTAAGAGCCGTACGAGATTTTTTGCGTTTAAAAAGCATTAATAGTGCTTTCTTATTTGGATTAAATCTAAATATACAAAAGTTACAAGCGTTAACATTATAACATGCCTCTTGTCAGAAGCGTGGTTGTTTTGTCAACCAAAGAGTGTCACCGGACAACCAATAGTCGATTATAGTGAAACATAAATTTAGAAATCAGCAATGAGTTTTGGCTAATTCAGCTATCATTAAAATCCACGTAAAGGGTAGTCTGAGTCGGAAATCTATATTCAACGTCACCAAACCCCAGGAGGAATACATGTGTTATTCACTGCAGAGCTCCATTTGCTCCACTGTCCCTGAGAAAAAAACTGTTCTTGAATCTGTCCGTAATAAAGAAACTGCGGAATAATGAATAGGAAATTAAATTTAATCTTTATGAAAATGTTAGTCCTATATTTAGCATTGGTCATATCATTTTATATCTAGAAACGTAGAATTCTTATCATATCAGATACTAGTAATAATGCAAACGTATCTATAATAATATTGAAACATCTCTCAAGTAAGCACATTGTGCACTTGAAAGATTGGGTGGAATTGGGCCAGAAATTATTAGTCAAATTTAATAACGTATGGAGTAACATCTATATTTATAATACTTAAATTGCAACCGAGAATAGTATACATTTTCGTTCAATATCAAACGGTTTATCACATAAAATACTCGATTCTTGACTAAATCTACTCGGACTTCAATAATAATTAAAGATTAAGTAATCTGAAAACATTAAAACCCTTTTAATAAGACGTATTTATACTGTAAATTTCAATACGTCTAGTGAGAATTTACGAATCTACATTATTCTCTTGTCGAGGAAGTGCATATTGTATGCGGTAGATTGCAGCACACGTGACTTTACCTACATATCTCTATTAACCACCCTAATAAGGGAGGGGAGTATTACATGGTGGAAGGGCTACGACCTGCCCAAGGACTGGCCCTAGTATCATGTAATGCTCTAACCTGGGTGCGCATATCAGTGTCACTGCAGCCATTGCTGTTGGTTCTGGTAACAGTGATGATTGCACGGCTACTGTTTTAAGCACAGGCAGTCCCCAATCCCTGCCAAAGGTTGGTCATTAGCATATTTTTAATTACATTTTTATAGATCTCCTGTACATGTCTTTCGTGGCATACGTTCCGCCTGTATATTATTACATCACAGCGACATTTATGTCTGAGCTGGTTGCTTTTAATGTAACGTGTTTTAATGATGTTTGTAGACTTTATTCTGCGAATATTTAGGCTTGGTCTATTTATTTTTGTTTGTTTTAACAGTGATTTACTTAAATTGTAATTGGCAGAAACAATTTCAACATACAAGAGATACAGAATGTTACCGAACAATGAAAAATATCTAAGACAGCAGTTGTTTTACAAAATAGTTTTTTAACTACTATAAATAAAAGCTAAATGTTTCTAAAACAAACTACCTAAGTAAACAGACTTAAATAAAATAAACGTGTTATGGATTATGGGTTTGAGTATTTCTTTTAAATGTAACTGATGAATTCACTGTTTTTAGAATTTACTCCAGTTCCACTAATTGCCAACTCGTTAACACATAATCTCGTCTATTAAGTACTTTGATAATCAAGCATTTTACTCGGTTTCAAATATACAAAAAATCAAAAAGTGATTTTTCTAGAATCTTAAAGACGAAAGTATTCTAAGATAAGTCTCCCTTTATCTGTGGTATATTAAAGTTAACTGGTTGGATCGAATTGTTTTCTGGACTTGAATACTAACACTGAATGAAACATGAACTCATATTAAACTGGAATTTTAATTAACTGTTTAATAGTTTTGCCTTCCAATCAAGCGGGATATATCGATAACAAATTAACCTACAAACTTGAAGTGCGTGTCCTTGACTTGATATACCTCGTTCTATCCTTAGAGAGGCTGTTTATTATTAGGATATTTAAATATTAGGAAATGTCTTACTTAGTCGTTTATTCTATACTTCTAAATTTTGTTATAGAAGAAACGCCAAGTGCTCAATTATTCATTACCGTTCTAATATTCCTTACCATTCTAATATAGCTTAGTGAGTTACGAAAAATGTGCAAAATATTGCACTCAACCAAGTATTTCATCACGAAGACTTTCTCCAGAGTGTTTTAAACAACGAAACAATGGCAGACATAGTTTAGCACGCAATTAACATTACGTCAAAAGCCTTGCCTATTGCCAAAAAGTCCAAACAGCGTCTGATACGGATTATACAGTGATCGTAGTATGAGTACATCGTATTACGTACATGTATGTAGAGGTTTAAAAAATTACCGAAGTGAAAGTACAAATAAATGCTTTATGAAACGTTGCTGGCCGTATATATACAACATTGAGGCAGAATGTAAACAAATAGAACTAAAAAAGAAAATAAAGCACTGTATTTCTCTTGATTATAAGTTCATATTGGAAGTTTTGAATCCAGCGCGTTACTCATGGAAATTAATTAGACTTACATTGTAATTTTAAGCTAAACGTTACATTGCCAACTCTTCACAGTAGCATGCCAATTCTCTTCATGCTTAGTTATAAGAGTATACCGTAATACCGTATATATATATATATATATATATATATATATATATAAAATATATATATATATATATATATATATATATATATATATTATATGGCAAACCTTTCATAATTATCTTTATAAAACATGATTTAAAAAATTGAAATATTCTTCTATATTTACAAACACCTGGACAATTTTGGTTTAACTTTTTATGTGAAAAACAATTTGTGATTGTAACAACTACAGAAACTTTCTTTACTAGTTAAAAATCTTATTTATATAACAATTAATCTTATTTATATACAATTATCTTATTTATAAGCAGTTTACTATTCAATTCACTATACATTACGACAACTCATATTACAAATTGCAAGTCTATAATTAAGATAATACACAGTTTTTTCTCATTTTCTTTTGTACGTCACAGATCCAGAACAGCACCTGACTATTCATCTTTTGTAAATGGGACTTTAAGTGATGGCGGAAATATTCCCTGCAAAATCTCTCAGATTTTGCCTCCCCCACTAAAGCAGAATTTTGGATGGACAAACGTCTACTCCAATGACTGTTTCTTCACTCTGTCCGTGATAAAGAGACGGTGGATTGACATTAGTGTGGGATTGCTAGTGATTCCCGACTGCTCGTTTCCCGGGATCTGGCAGCGTCCTGACAGGGAATAATGCATTTTATGGCTTGGTCCCGAGCCTCCAGTGACACCAGCACACGCTATTTCGATTTCGACTGCTGGAGCGAAAATGACTAAGTTATTCATGTCAGTCTGCCTTGACGTCAGTCACTTCTGGACTTAGTGTTTTTAGTGACCTCATTTATCTTTTTTGTCAATATCATGATTTTTAGTTTCTCCATCAATACAATCAACATTGACAAAAATTACTTGCGTAAAAATGTCACTGGTAATTAGAATAGCCACTACGTTTTGATCAAACTATAATAGATTGTTTTTATTTAAATGTTCCATCAGACACTATAACTAGCTTAGGTCCAAAGTTCAAAGTCTTAGACAACTTGGCTACCGGAAACTTATATATATCGGACGCCCTCCGAATAAGAACATCGTATCTCAAAATCTGCAATTTTTCAGGAGAGCAGTTTGAAAAGTTATAGAAAAAATCCCTGAGCCCAGGACTATTCTCCTCTAAAGTAATGAATTTTGTTATTTATAAATACAACTTATGCTGACACACATTTTAGTAGTATTGTGCATGAAGAATTTTTATTATTTAGATTGTTTACTGAGTTAAGATTTTTTTATACTCACAGTTTTCCAAATTAAGAAACATCGTATCTTGAGTTAAGATGTTCTTATTATGGAAGAAAATTTTATCTTTCTACTCCACAGTTTTTCCAAATAAGAACGTTGTATCTTGAGTTAAGATGTTCTTATATGGAAGAAAGAAATTTCATCTTCACTGTTTTGACTCAGGTAATTTAATGAGTAAAAGTTATTGTTTTAGAAAGGAATAGTTAATTTTATTTATTAAAAGAAACATTTTCATGATTAAAAAACTATATAAAGCTATCATTATTTTACTATTAAGAAAAAAATATTATGATTGATTATTACATACAAAATGCAGAATACAGTAGTAGTTTTTATGCTTTAAAAACAGCTCAAAATTTACTACTTCAAACAGTATTTAAACCTTATAGAAACATAAAACTGTTTTTAAAATTGGAATACAAAAAATTCTGAATACAAAATATTTACTATTCACAAATACAACTCTATTCACAATTCACTTTCTACACTTTGTGGTGGTCTTGCTATGTTTTTAGTTTTCTAAAAAAATGTTGGTACATTACTGGAATTTTGCATACCATTGCACAAAGATAATAAAGATCTTTATATTTTGATGAAGTTGTTATTGCTAACTTAGACTTTGTAAGCAGGTCCTATAAAACTAAGTTCTTCAATATTTCTTCTGCTTCCAGTGTGCTTATGGTACAGATCAAGTTACAAAGCATGTCTCTTCAGTATGGTTTATATTTTAAAGTCAGTGTTTGTAGGGTTATCTTTTTCCATATATGAACTTCCTTTATATAGTTCCACTTAATTTTTTCTCCATTTATATCAATCTGCCAGTTCCTGTTATCAAATGTTACCAGTCAGACATCTTTACATTTTACAATTGTCTTTTTGGGGGACATTACCTCTTTAACAATATATTTTTCTCACACTTGACTTAGCCCATCCGTATGAGCATGACCCATTGTTTAGGAACATAAATGGTTTGGTTCTTGCTCCTCCTCTCAATTAGTGCATGCATAGAATCACCTTCATTCTTTTGTGTGCCCTTTTTCTAAAAAGCGATGAGTGATCGTTACACTCAGTTTTTCCGCCATAGCTGAATAACATACTGTACATGGTACGATTTTCTGTTTTTGGCCAGGGCAGTTTATCGGAGTAAAAAATAAAATTCCTTGACACATCTTTTACTCTAGACAAGATAAAATCCATAACGGAAGCTAGCAAGTTCTTCATTGGAACCTTTTTTCCCTATTTCTTCATGCCAGAAGTAGCTGTATCCTTTGTTATTACCAATATCAAAAATTGGTAACACGCGTACTTTCTCTTGTAATTAAATATACTTACATCGGATTGAGGGATGTTCAAGGTCTTCTGCAAGTCGAAGACAGCTACACTTACTGACTTGTCACTTTGTGCTCTTTTCACAGCATTTCTCTATCTTTCATTTCTCTTACAGCATTTTTGTTTTTTCCATAACTCACAATGGTCTTTCTTGGGAACAAAAAAAAAAGCCCAGATAGAATTCTGAAATTAAATATATCAGTATATTGCCTGATTGTTGCACTTTCTCCACCTTTGTCTTTTATCCATTTCCTGGTATAGCCGAATACATTTTTGCGATGCTCAATCCTTGCTCAAGATACTGTCGCTTACTTTCCTTTCTTTATACAGTGGGATTCGACACTTTTTAAAGATTTAATGTGATTTCTTACACTTTGTATTAATAGAATGGCTTAAAAATCAGCTTACCACGCTCAGTGTGTTTCCCCCTTTTTATCTGGGGTTACTGTTACTTCATCAGACCTTTCCAGTTTATTGAACGCTGTCCTAACCCACATATCAGTTATGCTTAATGTATCTAAGTACATTTTTTTGCATACTTGAATAGAGGTGTTTTTGTTTTGAACTGGAATAGTATATTTAATTGAATAATTTTCTTCCGAATCTCTATTTTCATTGGTGGTTGCAGTTGTTTTGTCTGTCTTAGTAGCAGTTTTCACTATGAAAATCCCACTGCCTCGTATGATTGCCTAAATTTCCAAAAGTTTTTCAAAGATAACAAGGCGTTGTTCTTGGTTTAACCCTCGTTTGGCATTTCAATCCGCATTTTTCAATGCAACCACCACCCATTGTTTTAGCCGAAACAATTTTTTTGGTAGTAGGGGCTAACATATTCCAAGCCAAGGTTTTTCAATCTTTTGGCTTTCAACACTTTGCCAATTTTCAAACAGAAACACTCTTTTTTTTTTGCCAGGACAAGTTTTTTTAGAGCACATTACACTTTGCTTCCTTTTTTTAATTAGTATTGGTACAATTCGAACTTCTGGTAAAAAAGTAAATATTTTGTGTTCTGATTTTCTTTCCTACCACTGGATGGAGGAGGAATCTTGAGTGTTGCTTTGATAAGCCAGTGGCAGGGGATTGTTTGATTGGCCTGTTAGAATAGTAACTTTTTTGCTACTTGGAGCAAATAATTGTCTAGTGGCTTTTCTTTTATTACTTCTTTTAATGCTGCTAAACTCATTTCTCTGATTCATAACTTTCTTCACCAAACGGCTCCCAATCTGAATCATCCCAAAATTCCTCTTCGTAGTCATTTATATCTTCTATAAAATTTTTCAACAATTTCTTGCAGTTGCAGCTTGCTCTGGATTTAGAGGCGCGGAGATCTATCTCGATCACATGAAATAATAAACTTACCTTTTATTGAAGATGGTAAAAGGCTTTGTTATCATGTCTACCATTAGTCGACTCTTGAAGTCCTTTTTAAATGTTATATTACTTCTGATTACATTGAATTTATCCAAAAAAGGGAAAAACATAACCTATAAGAACAAAGCTGAAACACTAATACACAATAAGCAGCTGGCTACTACACCAAAGATGCTAATATTACTATTTTCTGTACATTGACACAGCTGATTTAAATAATCAGTGAGGCAACTCATGAGTTCCAAAATAACTTTTATAAGAATTAGCTCATTTTTATAGAAACAACAAAAAAACATTATGTTTTTGAACTTAATGCCTTGAAATGTTTAAAAAACATAACATCACATTGTTTTGAAATGTTGTAAATTTACCATGAACTACAAAACATCCCAAAAATCATCGTATCTCAAGATACGTATACGTTATTATTGGGAAAACATAGAATTGTTAGAAAAGATACGATTGTTTTATTTGTATTGATTAATTTAAAGACAAAAAGCAGTTTTAACACAAGAATTTATACATAAAATAGAAGATTTTCTTCTCCATTGTTATTAGTAAAAATATAAAAAAACATAAAATTTGAGTTACAATGTTTCTTATTCGGAGGGGCCGTCGATTATATATATATATATATATATATATATATATATTTTATATACAGGGTGAGTCAGAAAAATGGTAAAAATATTTTAAGGCGTGATTGTAGAGCTAAAAATAAGAAAAAAATGTTATATAAAGGTAGGTCCGGAACGCTCCATTTTAATGTGTAATGGCTGGTGAAAGATTTTGCTTTGTTTTCAGTTCCACCTTGGTGAAATTTAAAGTGATTCTGAAAGGTTTTTGTTCTTACTTTTTAACTCAAATAAGATGGATATATAAGGAAAATCACCTGAAAAATCAAAATAAAACCACTCTAGAGGTTGTAGTGTGAACATTTTTGAGAAAAAGTATGATATTTGCCAAAAATCTAATAACAAAAAATACCATCTTAAATGTTTGATGTCAAATAACATTGTTAAAATGGACCAATAAAACAAATTGTTTTTCCTAATACAGAATTGTAGAGGGAATTTAATTCTAAAAAAAAACCATAATAAAAAAAGTTGACTAAATGTGTAAAAAAAAAGGTTATGATTTTGACTCCTCACTATCACACTACACAGCGAAACTTTTGCTGTTTTTATAATAAGGAAGCTGGTAATAATTAATTATTTAAACAACAACTGTTTAAACATTTTAAAATAATAAATAATCAGCTGGGCATTTATTATTAGATGACATACGTTACCTCATTGTTGAAACTAAACAAACAAACTGTAAAAGATACTTTGGGTGTTTGTGTTAAGTATTTTAACCCCAGTTTTTTTCATCCATGTTTTATTAGTAATTTTGTGTTGTGTGTTTCTCATTTTATTATAAAATGGAAGGTAATAGTCTTGTGTATTTAAACTCTGGAATTAGCAGACATGCCTTTAATGTATTGTTTGGGACGCTGCAATATTACTGCAGCAAGACGTCAGTTCAAAGAGAACTTTCCTAACCCGCAGATGTCCCAAGCGCAAAGATGTTTGCACATATTTCATCATAAGCTCTATCTGAAAACGGGTTCTTTGAAAGTCTTCGGAGCTTAGGTTAATGCAAGGCATCGCCCGCCCGATCATGTAGGACTGTTGCATTAGAAGAGTTGGTTCTTAATAAAATTTCTCTGAGTTATCCTCCAAAAGAGCACTAGAGGGAAATTGTCACTACAGATCAATGTCAGCCAATCTAGTATTCGGAGAATACTCGCGAAATACCAGTTACACCCCATACCACTCCAGCATAGTCCAAGCAACTCCATGTCCAGCAAACTCTTTTGCCACAAAAACTTACGGTTCCCCATGTTGTTTTTGTCAATGGCTACTCTGTTTAAATGTGCTGATCCAAACTTTTTTGAATACAATTTTGTTTTACCAATGAGGCTCACTTTACATGAACAGCTGATCATTAACTTCCATAACAACCACTTTTGGGGCAGATCAGAAATCCTCATGCTATCATACAAAAACCTAATCGCCCAACATCAGTTTTCGTAAATGTTTGGGTGGAATCTTAGCAGATCCATTTTGTCATTTTGTATTCGTGCTTCCTCCCAGGCTTAATGGCGCGGTGTACTTGAAACTTTTTAAGAGACGAGCTAACCTAAACCTGCTTGATGATGTACCTCTGCATTTGCGCAGAAAAACATGTGGTTTATGTACGACGGAGGCACCTGCGCACTACTCTCTGGCTGTTTGTGGACACCTAATTGAGTGAGCTCTTCACAAATCAATTCGAAGGAAAGTTTCATGGCCAGCAAGAATCACCGGACTTAAAGCTTTTTGGACTTTTTACCTTTGAGTGGAGATTAAAAAAAAAATTTGTTTACTCTTTCCAATAGTATACCATTGAAGAAATCCGATTAAAACCTTTCTAATGGAAATAGAAAACCATTAAGCAGGACACCTGGAGTTTTTGAAGGGGTCTGAAAATTCATGAGGAAAGGAGCGCCTGAACGCCGTGCATTTTGAACAACAGAGGTCATTTAGAGCATCATTTTTAATCTTCTGGTGAGACTTAAAGCGATTGTTGATTGTTTATTGTATTTAAAGAATAAAATGTTGAATATAAAAATGTTTATTATTTTACACCAGCTGTTACCCAAATCAGATACTCATTCCTTTATTATGAAACAGCAAAAGTTTGCTGTGTAGTGTGATAAGTGAGGACGTCAATTATTTCTTTTTTAAACATTTAGTTAACTTTGTTTATTATGGTTTGTTTTTAGAATTTAAAATTCTCTACCAATCTGT